>NC_053496.1:693333-870833 GCF_905171775.1 Rana temporaria
ACCATAGTATCACCATAGTACCACCATAGTATCACCATAGTATCACCATAGTACCACCATAGTATCACCATAGTAACACCATAGTAACACCATAGTATCACCATAGTAACACCATAGTATCACCATAGTAACACCATAGTACCACCATAGTACCACCATAGTATCACCATAGTAACACCATAGTACCACCATAGTATCACCATAGTACCACCATAGTACCACCATAGTAACACCATAGTATCACCATAGTACCACCAGTATCATGATAGTATCACGATAGTATCACCATAGAAACACCATAGTATCACCATAGTATCACCATAGTACCACCATAGTAACACCATAGTATCACCATAGTAACACCATAGTATCACCATAGTATCACCATAGTATCACCATATTACCACCATAGTACCACCATAGTAACACCATAGTATCACGATAGTACCACCATAGTACCACCATAGTAACACCATAGTATCACCATAGTATCACGATAGTATCACCATAGAAACACCATAGTATCACCATAGTAACACCATAGTATCACCATAGTATCACCATAGTATCACCATAGTAACACCATAGTATCACCATAGTACCACCATAGTATCACCATAGTATCACCATAGTATCACCATAGTACCACCATAGTACCACCATAGTATCACCATAGTATCACCATAGTAACACCATAGTAACACCATAGTACCACCATAGTATCACCATAGTATCACCATAGTACCACCATAGTACCACCATAGTATCACCATAGTACCACCATAGTATCACCATAGTACCACCATAGTATCACCATAGTAACACCATAGTAACACCATAGTATCACCATAGTAACACCATAGTATCACCATAGTAACACCATAGTACCACCATAGTACCACCATAGTATCACCATAGTAACACCATAGTATCACCATAGTAACACCATAGTATCACCATAGTACCACCATAGTATCACCATAGTAACACCATAGTATCACCATAGTACCACCAGTATCATGATAGTATCACGATAGTATCACCATAGAAACACCATAGTATCACCATAGTATCACCATAGTACCACCATAGTAACACCATAGTATCACCATAGTATCACCATAGTATCACCATAGTAACACCATAGTACCACCATAGTATCACCATAGTATCACCATAGTACCACCATAGTATCACCATAGTATCACCATAGTACCACCAGTATCATGATAGTATCACGATAGTATCACCATAGAAACACCATAGTATCACCATAGTATCACCATAGTACCACCATAGTAACACCATAGTATCACCATAGTAACACCATAGTATCACCATAGTAACACCATAGTATCACCATAGTAACACCATAGTATCACCATATTACCACCATAGTACCACCATAGTAACACCATAGTATCACGATAGTACCACCATAGTACCACCATAGTAACACCATAGTATCACCATAGTAACACCATGTGCTTCTTGCACTTGAGTACCATTGGTTGTTATGGTGCTGGCAGCCGGGCCAACCGGTGCGATGGTAGCTCATGACCCGGGTGCTGTGCTAGCAGCACAACTCCCATTCAGAAAGGGTTGGAACCCCTGGTAGATGTTTATTGTTGTCCATGAGTCTGTAGAGTCTGAAAACAATTTTGCTAAATTTTTTATATTATTTTTTTGCATAATTTAATTGAAAAGCCCAATGCAGAGTTACTATGGAAACCGGGGGGGGGGGGGTGCATTGCAGGTGAATTGGTAAAGCTGTATTGTTTGAAAGCAACCAATCGGATGCTTCTGCTGGCGGAAGGTGTGGCTGCGGACTCTTAGGCTGGTGGTGCTTGTGACGGCTCACCATCGCCACCTTGTGGCAGGAAATGTAACAATTCTTGTTCATAATACTGTAGAGACAAAAGGTTACTGTGTTGCCAACTTGTATTTAAAGGGCCAGTTCACCTTTACAAAAATAATAAAAAATTTACCCCGAACAGTGCCCATCACTCACCATGTACCCGGCACAGTGCCCATCACTCACCATGTACCCGGCACAGTGCCCATCACTCACCATGTACCCGGCACAGTGCCCATCACTCACCATGTACCCGGCACAGTGCCCATCACTCACCATGTACCCGGCACAGTGCCCATCACTCACCATGTACCCGGCACACACCAGACAAAGCCCCCCAATCACCAGATTACATTTCATGAGACTCGGTCCCCCAACAAGAGAACCTCAGCACTGCGGGGGAAGAGTGGGCGGGACGGAGACCTGGAGTAGAGTTGTCCCCTCATGTGTCCCGGAATAAAGGGACGAGGTGACACCCCTAACCTGGAATAAAGGGACGAGGTGATACCCCTAACCTGGAATAAAGGGACAAGGTGACACCCCTAACCTGGGATAAAGGGATGAGGTGACCCCCCTAACCTGGAATAAAGGGACGAGGTGACACCCCTAACCTGGAATAAAGGGATGAGGTGACACCCCTAACCTGGAATATAGGGACGAGGTGACCCCCCTAACCTGGAATAAAGGGACGAGGTGACACCCCTAACCCGAAATAAAGGGACGAGGTGACACCCCTAACCTGGGATAAAGGGATGAGGTGACCCCCCTAACCTGGGATAAAGGGACGAGGTGACACCCCTAACCTGGAATAAAGGGACAAGGTGACACCCCTAACCTGGGATAAAGGGATGAGGTGACCCCCCTAACCTGGAATAAAGGGACGAGGTGACACCCCTAACCCGAAATAAAGGGACGAGGTGACACCCCTAACCTGGGATAAAGGGATGAGGTGACCCCCCTAACCTGGGATAAAGGGACGAGGTGACACCCCTAACCTGGAATAAAGGGACGAGGTGACACCCCTAACCTGGAATAAAGGGACGAGGTGACACCCCTAACCCGAAATAAAGGGACGAGGTGACACCCCTAACCTGGGATAAAGGGATGAGGTGACCCCCCTAACCTGGGATAAAGGGACGAGGTGACACCCCTAACCTGGAATAAAGGGACGAGGTGACACCCCTAACCTGGAATAAAGGGATGAGGTGACCCCCCTAACCTGGAATAAAGGGACGAGGTGACACCCCTAACCTGGAATAAAGGGACGAGGTGACACCCCTAACCTGGAATAAAGGGATGAGGTGACACCCCTAACCTGGAATAAAGGGACGAGGTGACACCCCTAACCTGGAATAAAGGGATGAGGTGACACCCCTAACCTGGAATAAAGGGACGAGGTGACACCCCTAACCTGGAATAAAGGGACGAGGTGACACCCCTAACCTGGAATAAAGGGATGAGGTGACTCCCCTAACCTGGAATAAAGGGACGAGGTGACACCCCTAACCTGGAATAAAGGGACAAGGTGACACCCCTAACCTGGAGGGGACAATCCTCCTCAGTCCTGTGAGATGCAGAGAGTCTCGGCGGGGGGTTCTGGTTGGGGCCACACAAAGGCAGCCATTGCAGAACATCCCTCCTAACCCAATGGGGCCCGGGCCCAGTACGGGAAGGCTGCCTGTACCCACCTATCCGGGGCCAGTGTTTGGCCCCCCTAGACCCCATGTTATGATGTTTCTTCTTATACTGAGTACTGTCTGTTCTCTTTTTTTGCAGCGGCGGGCCCGGAAGAGGGCGTGGCTGATCCAGAATATCCACCAACAGAAGAGGTGTGAGTGCGGGGGGTAAGTATGGAGATCTTGGGGTGTGATTATTGGAGGACATTCATCAGGAGGAGGACCGGAGGACAGATCACTGCCACACAATTACAAACTCGCCGATCAGTTTTGGGGTGTTTATTGTAGAAATAAAGGGGAAGAACAGTTATGCCCAGGGCCGCTATCAGGGGGGTACAGGCAGTACACCTGTAAGGGGCCCGGAGGTCCCCAGGGGCCAGGATGGCAACCCCCTTTTTTTTATAATTTTGTTTTTTATATTTTTTTATCTCTTTTTTGTAAGGGGCCCAGAGGTCCCCAGGGCAACCCCCCTTTCTTTGTTTGTCAGCACCCAAAGCCCCCCAACCTCCCACATACTTTGTACCCCAATACTTATATTCAGGGGCGGACCGACCATTCGGGCACCCACGCAATGCCCGAGGGCCCCATACCACTAGGGGGCCACATCAGGGTTGCCAGCCTCAGTAAAACCAGATCCCAAGATTATAGCTGCCCCGCCTCTCCAGTACCTTCTCTGTGTATGTATACTGTATGTGTGTATACTGTGTGGCCCCATAATATATTGCCTGGGGGCCTCATAATCTCCTGTTACCTAGGGGCTCCTTAATCTCCTATTGCCCGGGGGCCCCATGAGTTGTCAGTCTGCCCCTGCAGCCTTTAGCCCCCCAACCCCCCCACATATTTTGTATTCCCATAATATAGATGTTTTTATACAGTTGGGGTACGGAAGGTTTGGGGGGGGGGGTTGAGGACCTCCGGTGTGGATATTTTTGTGGGTTTCATTCTCTTTGAACCTTTTCTTTTCTATTTCTGGCGGAAATCCTGAAATTCTCTTCTTCTCTCTTTCTCAGGATTCCAATCCAACGATTTAAAGAAAACGTCTGAAGAAAGTTCTGATTGTTATGAGGACACAATTGTATTGCCAAGCAGGCTGGCTCTCCTTAGGGGCCCATAGGGGGCGCCACCTTCCCTGCACTGGCTGGCAGCCAGTTGATCCCGCCAGAAACGTGCGACTTCCTGTTAGTGATGGGAAGTTCGATTATTTTAACTGAATCGGTTCATTTCGAGTCACTCACTGAAATGAACCGATTCAATGAATCGATTCTTCGATTCACTTGCTGAGTCTACTGACAAGCAAGTGAACCAAAGCTCTCACTCAACCTTAAATGATTAGAATCAGAAGAACGATTCTTCACAGAAGGTTTGCAGGTCCTGGGGACATTTACTTGTATTTAGTTCCTTGCTCAGAGCACAATCCTATTGTATCAGACCACAATTTGTCAGATTAGACAGTGTCATCAATTTTGGTGACGCACAAAAAGCTGTGTAAATTAAAAGCAGGTTTTTGTGCATGTGATGGGCCAACTTCAGTTAACATTGCTAGCCATCATATTTTTCCGTAGTCTTCACAGCGCATGCCCAGGGAAAAACTATCGCATTTTACTAGCGTGGGCGAGCAAAGTACCCACAGTAGTAAAAATCCAATCGTTCGGCTCCTTTCACGCTTGTGCGACTTGAAAGTCGTGCAATTTTTGCCACAAATTTTACAGTGACTTTGATGCGATTTTGATGCGACTTGAAGCAATACCTATGTAATCTTGAGGTTTCTGCCTCAGGTCGCATCAAATTCGGACCAAAGTGGTGCAGTGACTACTTTGAAGTCGCTGCGACTTGAAGACACACAGATATGGATGGCACTCATTGGAAATCATGGGGTACCACTTGTCATGTGACTTTGTAGTCCCAAGTCGCAGGACAAGTCGCACAAGTGTGAAAGGGGCCTCATTATGCACTGTAAAGACTACGGACAAATCTGATGGCTAGCCATTTTAACTGTGACTTTGGCCCATCAGAATGCAGGTCACACGCACAAAACCCCGCTTTTCCTTTACACAGCTGTTTGTGCTTCACGGTAAGTGGCAATATTGGCTGATCCTATAGATTGCTTGATCTGACAGAACACCTGTTACCCAGGTTACTGAGCACAATCCTATACTCATATGATCATATAACAGACCCCAGAAGCAATAAAGAGAACCTGTCACTTCAAAAAACCTATCACATAGGGCATGGATGCTCAACCTGTAGCCCTCCGGCTGTTGCAGAACTAAAAAGCCCCATGAGGCATTGCAAGGATGATAGTTACACACATGTCTCACAAAGGCAGAGGGATGATGGGACTGGTAGTTCCACAACAGCTGGAGGGCCACGGGTTGAGCACCCTTGACATAGGGGCTTGTTAAGTGTAAAAATAAACAAAATAACTAAAACCATCCCCACTGACCCCGATATCTACATATGAATAAACGTGTGTAGGGCGTGCATGTGTACATAAACGACAATCGCTTCACACGTTAGGTGTCACCACAAACATCAGAGTGACTGCAATAATTCTAGAAATATAATTTATGGTTAATGAATGTCCTGTACTACCTGTTATAACTACCTCTATTACAAAGTGCCCCAAAGGGGTTGCTTTATTGTTTAATGAAAAAAAAAAAAAAATCAGTTAAACAGCTACTAAATTAGACACATGTCCCAGAAGGGATGTCTGTCCCTTTTAACATACATATCTCCTTTAGGATAAGCCAACTAAATACTAAAGGGTTAAAGAATTAATCTGAATGAGGAGATCTTCTTATCCTGACTCTTTGTCCTCTCTGTCTTTAAAGCAGTCTGCAATGTATTTCTGCTACCTGATCATTGATATACTGGTGGTGACTCGTGGTATTTCAGTGTACTGTATTCTAACAACTCCTATGATTCTTCAACTCAGTAACTCCTATAGTTCTTCAACTCACTCAGTAACTCGTACGGTTCTTTAACTCGGTGTACTGTGTACTCATGACTGACTTGTATGCAGTTCCTGAGTGTCTCTGTGCCTTGAGCTGATTGGTTGCAGGGAGGGGCCGAGCTCTCTCACTCTAGGATCATATTACCAGGCCTGCTCTGCTATGCTTTGTATTGAGTGCACAGAGAACCAATCCAAACGATTCAGTTCACTCAGATGAATCGATTCACTCAGTTCACTGAAAAGAACCGATTCAAAAGAACGATTCGTTCATGAACTGGACATCACTACTTCCTGTATTCTGCGATCTGCTTTCTGTACTCGATGTGTAAATTGTCATTCCGGGAATCACTCGCCGAATCTCCGGTCGCCATAGAACTGCTAATCCTATAAATAAGAAACATTGATTAGAAGAACACGAGATTCATCACTACTACGCGAGGCCGCGTCCTGCGGCGTGATTTCCACCGCATTTCCCCCGCCGAGAGACGCGCTGTATATAGTCACATTAACCCTTCCTTGCCACCATCTGTAAGAATGTTGATGCAATCAAACCCGTGTGTAGATTTGGGGATCATTCACACAGAAAAGTCATATATTGCATGATCCCAGTTCACACCAATGCCCTGCACTGGTCTGCACTGATCTGCACTGGTCTGCACTGGTCTGCATTAATCAATGCTGGTCAGTACTGGTCTACATTGGTGTGCATTGGTTTGCACTAGTCAGCACTGGTCTGCATTGGTCAACGCTGGTCAGCACTGGTCTGCATTGGTCAACGCTGGTCAGCACTGGTCTGCATTGGTCAACGCTGGTCTGCATTGGTCAACGCTGGTCAGCACTGGTCTGCATTGGTCAACGCTGGTCAGCACTGGTCTGCATTGGTCAACGCTGGTCAGCACTGGTCTGCATTGGTCAACGCTGGTCTGCATTGGTCAACGCTGGTCAGCACTGGTCTGCATTGGTCAACGCTGGTCTGCATTGGTCAACGCTGGTCAGCACTGGTCTGCATTGGTCAGCACTGATCTGCATTGGTCAACGCTGGTCAGCACTGGTCTGCATCTGTCAGCACTGGTCTGCATTGGTCAGCACTGGTCTGCATTGGTCAGCACTGGTCTGCATTGGTCAGCACTGGTCTGCATTGGTCAGCACTGGTCTGCATTGGTCAGCACTGGTCTGCATTGGTCAGCACTGGTCTGCATTGGTCAGCACTGGTCTGCATTGGTCAGCACTGTCTGCATTGGTCAGCACTGGTCTGCATTGGTCTGCATTAATCAATACTGGTGTGTATTGGTCAGAACTGGTCTGCATTAATCAATACTGGTGTGTATTGGTCAGAACTGGTCTGCATTGGTCTGCACTGGTCAGAACTGGTCTGCATCTGTCAGCACTGGTCTGCATTGGTCAGCACTGATCTGCATTGGTCAACGCTGGTCAGCACTGGTCTGCATCTGTCAGCACTGGTCTGCATTGGTCAGCACTGGTCTGCATTGGTCAGCACTGGTCTGCATTGGTCAGCACTGGTCTGCATTGGTCAGCACTGGTCTGCATTGGTCAGCACTGGTCTGCATTGGTCAGCACTGGTCTGCATTGGTCTGCACTGTCTGCATTGGTCTGCATTAATCAATACTGGTGTGTATTGGTCAGAACTGGTCTGCATTGGTCTGCACTGGTCAGAACTGGTCTGCATTAGTCTGCATTAATCAATACTGGTCTACATTGGTCTGCATTGGTCATTAATCAATACTGGTGTGTACTGGTCAGAACCGTAAGAGATACGACGCCTAAGGATAAACATGCCCCCTAGGTGGCATAGCCAATGTTAAGTATGGACGTCGTTCCCGCGTCGAAATGTGAAAATTTTACGTTGTTTGCTTAAGTCGGCCGTGAATGGGTCTGGACGTAATTTACGTCCACGTCGAAACCAATACGTCGTTGTGGCGTACTTTGCCGCAATGCACACTGGGATATGTCCACGGACGGCGCAATCACGTCAGGTCACCCCCCATTAACATAAAACACGCCCCCTCAGCCTAATTTAAATTAGACACCATTTACGATACGCCGCCGTAACTTAGGAGGCAAGTACTTTGTGAATACAGCACTTGCCTAGCTAACTTACGGCGGCGTAGTGTAAATACGATACGCTACGCCGCCGCAAAGATACTTATATCCACCTAATATTTTTTTATTATTATTATTAGAGGGCCCAGAGGTCCCCAGGGCCCCGGATCAAAACTGGGGGCCCCACCATGCCCATAATGGGTAAAAAAATTCAAGCAAATAAAAATGGCTGCAGAAAGATGCACGGATCTATCACACAGGGATTGTGCAGAGGCCCCTGTGAGTGCGAGGCCTTAGGTGACCGTCTAATTAAAGAGCCATCTCTGAACACAACAAAAAAAAGTGAAAAAATGATTTTCTTTAAGAAAATGATGATTGTTTATCTCAGAGCTTCTGCCAACTCCATGGGAATTACACCGATCTCTTCTTCTTTGTATGTGAATAAATATAACATTGTAACGATCCTCGTCTCTCTGTGTCTTCTTATTGTTATCAGTAGAGAGGAGAGACACCGAGAAGAGAGACACCGATCAATTCACCACACGGGAAAAATACGATCGTTCCAGGAATTGGGCAAATAACGATCGTCTCCCCTGCAGATTGTTACATAGAAATGAATATAATTCCTCTCATAGGTGTATTTTATATGATGGAAACAGAAGATCAACCAAAACTCCAGAGAGATCACATGATACAAATGTTATAAATGGAGGAGAATAAGTATTTGACCCCCTTAGTAGTTGGGGGAGGTTCCTTAGTAGTTGGGGGAGGTTCCTTAGTAGTTGGGGGAGGTTCCTTAGTAGTTGGGGGAGGTTCCTTAGTAGTTGGGGGAGGTTCCTTAGTAGTTGGGGGAGGTTCCTTAGTAGTTGGGGGAGGTTCCTTGTTGGGAAGCACAGAGCTCAGACGTTTCTTGTAGTTGGTGATCAGGTCTCCACACATCTCAGGAGGGATTCTGGTCCCCCTCCGTGCTCCTCGGTGCCGCTCTGTGCTCCTCGGTCCCGTTCTGTGCTTCTCGGTCCCGCTCTGTGCCCCTCAGTCCCGCTCTGTGCTCCTAGGTCCCCCCGTCCGACTCTGGTCTCCCTCCATGCTCCTCGGTCCCTTTCTGTGCTTCTCGGTCCCGCTCTGTGCTCCTCGGTCCCCCCCCCGTCCTCCTCTGGTCCCCCTCCGTGCTCCTCGGTCCCCCTCCGTGCTCCTCAGTCCCGCTCTGTGCTCCTTGGTCCCCCCCGTCCTCCTCAGGTCTCCCTCCATGGTCCTCGTCCCTTTCTGTGCCCCTCAGTCCCGCTCTGTGCTCCTCGGTCCCCCCCGTCCTCCTCTGGTCCCCCTCCGTGCTCCTTGGTCCCCCTCCGCGCTCCTCGGTGCCGCTCTGTGCTCCTCGGTCCCGTTCTGTGCTTCTCGGTCCCGCTCTGTGCTCCTCAGTCCTGCTCTGTGCTCCTCGGTCCCCCCGTCCTCCTCTGGTCTCCCTCCATGCTCCTTGGTCCCTTTCTGTGCTTCTCGGTCCCGCTCTGCGCTCCTCGGTGCTGCTCTGTGCTCCTCGGTCCCGTTCTGTGCTTCTCGGTCCCCCTCCATGCTCCTCGGTCCCCCTCCGAGCTCCTCGGTCCCGCTCTGTGCTCCTCAATCCCGCTCTGTGCTCCTCGGTCTCCCCCCGTCCTCCTCTGGTCTCCCTCCATGCTCCTCGTCCCTTTCTGTGCTTCTCGGTCCCGCTCTGTGCTCCTCGGTCCCCCCCGTCCTCCTCTGGTCCCCCTCCATGCTTCTCGGTCCCCCTCCGTGCTCCTCGGTCCCCCTCCGAGCTCCTCGGTCCCGCTCTGTGCTCCTCAGTCCCGCTCTGTGCTCCTCGGTCCCCCCCGTCCTCCTCTGGTCTCCCTCCATGCTCCTCGTCCCTTTCTGTGCTTCTCGGTCCCGCTCTGTGCTCCTCGGTCCCCCCCGTCCTCCTCTGGTCCCCCTCCATGCTCCTTGGTCCCCCTCCGCGCTCCTCGGTGCCGCTCTGTGCTCCTCGGTCCCGCTCTGTGCTCCTCGGTCCCGCTCTGTGCTCCTCGTCCCTTTCTGTGCTTCTCGGTCCCGCTCTGTGCTCCTCGGTCCCCCCCCGTCCTCCTCTGGTCCCCCTCCATGCTCCTTGGTCCCCCTCCGCGCTCCTCGGTGCCGCTCTGTGCTCCTCGGTCCCGCTCTGTGCTCTTCGGTCCCGCTCTGTGCTCCTCGGTCCCCCCCGTCCTCCTCTGGTCCCCCTCCATGCTCCTTGGTCCCCCTCCGCGCTCCTCGGTGCCGCTCTGTGCTCCTCGGTCCCGCTCTGTGCTCCTCGGTCCCGCTCTGTGCTCCTCGTCCCTTTCTGTGCTTCTCGGTCCCGCTCTGTGCTCCTCGGGCCCCCCCCGTCCTCCTCTGGTCCCCCTCCATGCTCCTTGGTCCCCCTCCGCGCTCCTCGGTCCCGCTCTGTGCTCTTCGGTCCCGCTCTGTGCTCCTCGGTCCCCCCCCGTCCTCCTCTGTCCCCCTCTATTCTCCTCCGGTCCCCTTCCATGCTCCTCGGTCCCCCTCTATTCTCCTCCGGTCCCCCTCCGTCCTCCTCCGGTCCCCCTCTGTGCTCCTCAGTCCCCCTCCATGCTCCTCGGTCACCACCTGTCTCGAACCTGTCAGGATGGAGAGTGGAGAAAGGAGCTGACTGACTGTCCATTCATAACTGAGCCTTGTAATCTGTGTCTACGATGCTTCAGTGTATGAATGGAGACAAGTTTCTCTCTCGTCTCCATTCATCTTCAGTTCAGAGAAAGGGACCGAGAACCTGTGTCCCCCCCCCCCCCCCCCCCTTTCCCCGTCTCTAAAGGGAGATGTCAGGGAAAAAAGATTTGTTATTATTACTATACAGGTTTTATATATGGCGCCAACAGTTTGCACAGCGCTTTACAAAATAAAGGGAGACATTACAATTTGGTACAAGAGGAATCAGAGGGCCCTGCTCATTAGAGCTTACAATCTAAAAGAATTAGAGCTTACAATCTGAATGGCCCGTACACACGATCGGAATATCGTACGACTTTTTTCACTAAATAGTCACAGTAGAAATTGAAGAGGTTTCCTGTGTTGTGGTGTGTTTGTATTGTATTTGTATTTTCGGACAACAACTATACCGACTAGAAGAAAATCGTACGATCGGGTATCGTAGGAGGAACATTTTCGGATGAACTGTCGCGATCGGCTCTCAGAAATGTGGACTATAAGAAAATTGTACGGCTCCTTCTCGGACGATCGTTTTCCTCCGATATTCGGATTGCGTGTACGGACATTAGTGCCGCTGTCACATTAAAAAAAGTATCGGCAATCGGTAAAAACGATTGATACTTCTACTCAGTTTTAGAAAGGTGATATCGGGACAACCCGAGTATTTCATCACCCTGGGGGAGGGGGGGGAAGGGTTAACAAATAAAAATAAAAAAATCTTTGAAAAAAAAAAAAAAATTCTTCTTCACTGATGTGGCATTGATAAGGGGGCACTGATAGGCAGCACTGATGGGCACCAATGAGAAGGTGCTGATGGGCATTGATAATGTGGCACTGATGAGCACTGTTGTTCATCTTCATTTAAAAAAGTAACTAGTTACAATTACAAGTTACTTGTCCGAAAAAGTAAGTGACTTAGTGACTCAGTTACTTTATTAGCAAAGTAACTAGTTACTCGGAAAAGTAACTGAGATTTTTTTTTTTATATTCTACAATGCAATTACGTTCTATAACATCTTTAGTATCAAAGATGTTTATATTAGCTGATTGAAGAATAAAAACACGATATACAGTATTTTACAACATTTCGTACAATTATTTATATCATCATCACACTCCACCTGCCCAGCAATAGTGTACAATATAGATTCAGGCCCAGATTCACAAAGAGATACTCGGGTGTATTATCTCCTGATATCTCCTGATCCCCCATCGTATCTCTGACTTACACTGGTCCTATCTATGCGCCTGGTTCATAGAATCACATACGCATAGATAGGGCTGAGATCTGACTGTGTTACACTGTCGGATCTTTTTTTTAATTTAAAAATGGCGCCGGGGGCGTTCCCGCTGATTTACGATAAATAATATGTAAATCAGCGAGATACGCAAATTCAAGAACGTACGCGGACCCGTCGCAGTGTTCTTACGTCGTTTCCGTAGCGGTTTTCCGTCGTATACTTACCCCTGCTTCTATCAGGCGCAGCCAATGTTAAGTATAGCCGGCGTTCCCGCGTCGAATTTGAAATTTCCTACGTCGTTTGCGTACGCCGATTCACGAACACGCGCGTCGCAAGTCCCGCTCACGTCGCAACCACTGACGTCCTAGTGACGTCAGTGGGAGCAATGCACGCCGGGAAATTCCCCGGACGACGCATGCGCATTTAAATCGGCGCGGGAACGCGCCTGATTTAAATAGGACACTCCCCTAGCCGCGGAATTTGAATTCCGCTGGGGGATTTAGGATCCGCCGTCGCAAGTTTGGAGGTAAGTGGTTTGTGAATTAGCCACTTGCCTCCTAAACTTGCGGGAGCGGATCTTAATTCACGTAGATCGAGCGAATCTATAGATCCGCTGAGCTACGTGAATCTGGCCCTCAGTGCGCAGTGTGAGTGACACTTCTGCCGTGCACACTGAATCTATATTGTACACTATTGCTGGGCAGGTGGAGTGTGATGATGATATTAATAATTGTACACAGTATTGCATCTGCTGGGCCTGCCATATACTGTACTATACTGTATAACTGCACTACAAAATTCCTTTACAAATAATGCATATTTTAAAATGTTATTACTAATAACTTATTACTAATAACATTTTAAAATATGCATTATTTGTAAAGGAATTTTGTAGTGCAGTTATACAGTATAGTGTACAGTACAGTATATCACAGGCCAGCTCCATCCCGCCCTGCCCGTGACAGAGTGAGAGTCTGCCCGGACTGCCCCCCCCGCGCGCGCTCATAGTAACTCGGTAACGCCGCCAATCAATGTAATGGTAATAGTAATCAGGTAGATTACTAGTTACCCATTAAAGGCCAATCGTTACGTAACGGTGTTTATTTAAACGCCGTTACTTACAACACTGCTGATGGGCACTAATGAGATGGCACTGATGGGCAGCACTGATGGGCACCAATGAAGAGGCACTGATGGTCATTGATAAGGTGGCATTGATGGGCACTAATGAGGAGGCACTGATGGGCATTCATAATGTGGCACTAATGAGGAGGTGCTGATCGGCACTAATGAGGTGGCACTGATGGGCATTAATGGACTCCTGTCAGGAGGGGTTTTACCTCAGGCTGGAGCTCAGGAAGCTGGCCTGGAAGGATCCCACCGCAGTGGGCTGTTGGTTGGACCCTAGTTCCCAGGTCTGTACACGCACTGTGCCCCATTATGAGGGCTTCCCACCATCCCTGTGCTGAGTTCCCGGGTCTGTACACCCGCTGTGCCCATTATGAGGGGTTCCCACCATCCCTGTGCTGAGTTCCCGGGTCTGTACACCCGCTGTGCCCATTATGAGGGGTTAATTTTGTTTATTGAAAAAATCTTACAAACAACAACTTATATCCAATAAAACCATAATAAATAAAACATATTTACAAAACAATTGAATATGACTATACAAAACAGAAACAAACACAAGAACATAATAAACGGTGCAAACCAAATTGCGCACAACATAATCCCTACGGGAGAGCCAGACTAAAGAGCATCACCATGCATGTCACCTTTTATATAAAGTGAGTGGGAACTGCCATTAAGGTGGCTGAGGCCGTTTCTCAGCCTGGCTACTCCCTCTCCCTGGAGAACCAGCGCGCTTCGTTGCACCCTGGCACTCTTCATCCATAGAGGATGCAGAACTGAACGAGTCCCATTCATAGTCATCCTCAGACAGTACCGTAAATTTATTCGCCAAAGGCAAAACCTCAGGACTTAAGGTAACTGTACCTCCTTTTTTCCCCTTTTTGCCTCTCCTCCTTTTATCCTCCAACCACTCCATATCACCCTTGGACAACCCGGAGTCAGCAGCCTCCCCACACCTATCCTCCTCTCCACTCTCCCTTCCCTTATCTACCACCAGGCCAGCCTCTTCACCATCCTCCCCACTCCTCTGCACCCCACGATCCTTAACAGGAACCCTGCAGCATCGAGGGAGGGGGACTGGCACCGCACCTGATGCACCAGCACCTCTTGCTGCCTCTGCAATTTTAGAAGATACAGAAGGATTGGACACATTCTCTGCAACTGACACCTTACTTACAGACTGGGGAGACACGGACACATTGGGAATTGGCACAGTCTGGGGCACCACGGACACATTGGGAATTGGCACAGTCTGGGGCACCACGGACACATTGGGAATTGGCACAGTCTGGGGCACCACGGACACATTGGGAATTGGCACAGTCTGGGGCACCACGGACACATTGGGAATTGGCACAGTCTGGGGCACCACGGACACATTGGGAATTGGCACAGACTCAGATGGACTCACAGACCCTCCAGCTGTTGAGCTCCGAGCATCCTCCATGTCCAGGCGGAAGAACTCCCTCATGAGCTCAGGCTTATTGTGCATTGCCTCAGGACACTGACTATAAGGATGCCCCACCGCATTGCACAGATTGCACCTTATGAGGTTACAATCCTTAGCCAGATGTCCTATACCCTGGCACAGAGAGCACTTCATCACTGGACAGGAGGACGCAAGGTGACTCTTGTCTCCACATTTATTGCAGAGCTTTGGCTGGCCCGGATAGAAGATGGTCAGCCTGTCCCTCCCCAGGAAAGCTGAGGATGGCAGATGCTGGACGACATGGTCAATGACTTTTAGTTTCAACTGAGCAGACCATCCCCCCGTCCATATTCCCCGGTCATCCAGAATCTTCTTTAGGGGGCCCAGGACGTCTCCATACCTCCTCAGCCATATACATAGATCCCCCGGTGGTATGGACTCATTGCGGACCAGAATCGTGACCACTTTAATGAGGGGCTGGCGGGAGACAAGTTTGGGCATGAGCCCCTTCCAGTCCGGCAGGCCCCTACACACATGTTCATATTTCTCCCAAAATATGTCCAAAGACTCCGGGCGGAGAAAGGACAAATCATACTCATAGGAACCTGCCGGACTGATCAGGGCGAAGATATCCGCGGGCGTGAACCCCATCTGTAGAATCTTATCCACCACCGCCCTCCTGTGTGGGGGGATTCCACCGCCTTCCCACCTCAGCTGCACAACATTCCTCCTTTTGAACAGGGAGGAAGACAACCCATTCCCATGCTCCTTCCCTGCTTGTTCCCCCTTCCCAGATCCTGCAGCAGCAACACCAGCATAGGATTTCCTTCCACCCCCAGCATTTGCAGTCCTGTCCTTAGACACATTCACACCTGCCGGCAAAGCGTCTGATTCAGCTGGGATTGTATTAGCAGAGGCAGGACCCACCCCCTCCCCCCGCTCTGTACACACAGCTCCAGTCCTGTCCAATGCAGACTTCTGGGGAGTTGTGGCACTACTGCACCCAGCATCACCTCCATCATTCGCAGGTACAGCCGCTGTGCCTGGTCCAGGCAAAGTCACTGTATTGTCCATGGACCTTTCTGCAGACTGGCAGTTTTTATCAGGTGTATGCTGTACATTGTCTATGGGCTGACTGCCTGCAGCACTACAACCCTCAGCAAGCTTATTGTCATTAATAAAGTTCCCACCACCATCCTGCACACACACTGTACCTGCTTGCTGGGTTGTCACCTGTGCGATTTTATGGCTGGGATCAGAGCTTCCCTCAGCTGCTGCAGACTCCATGGTGGATCTTGCTCTCTCCACAGGATTGGAAACGGCATCCATCTTGACATCACCATCCGGGGAAGCCGCATCTGGAGGGGATTCCAGCTTGGTTATGAAATCCAGCATGGCAGGACCTTCACCCTCCTGAGATGTGCCACATTGCTGGGGTGTGAAGGGGGCAGAAGGCTCAGCGAATGTCAGAGGTGCCTGCACCTGCATCTCCTCGCTGGCTTCCCCATCCTCCATGCATGAAGCGGCTCCACTTCTCATGCGATTAAATCGCTCCTCATTCTTATATATTTTTTTAAATATTCCGCTCTTCTCCTTCAGAGAATACAGCAAATCCTTCTGTTTCCTCACAGCTTGTTCCAGGTCCTTCAGCTCAGGCCTCAGAGCCGGTCTTTTCTTACTGTATACTTTAGCACAGATCTGTTTTTTCTTTCTGAACTCGGCCATCAAAACCATCAATTTCTCCTCCTCCTTCTCAATCCGCTTCAACTTACTGACAGTCCTCTGTCTGGAGGCTGACAGGGACTCATCTTTCCTTTGGGTAGGCCCAGAATCTTCCACAGGCCTATCCAGGGGGGCCCCGCCCGGCTCTTCCCCAGGATCCAGCATCCCTCCTGGGGCAGAGAAGCCACTCTAGCCCCTGGTCTCTGGAGCACAGGAGCAAAGGAACTAGCAACCACACCCTTCACTGACAAGGAGTGGAATGGCAGTTTCCCACCATCCCTGTGCTGAGTTCCCGGGTCTGTACACCCGCTGTGCCCATTATGAGGGGTTCCCGCCATCCCTGTGCCGAGTTCCTGGGTCTGTACACCCGCTGTGCCCATTATGAGGGGTTAATTTTGTTTATTGAAAAAATCTTACAAACAACAACTTATATCCAATAAAACCATAATAAATAAAACATATTTACAAAACAATTGAATATGACTATACAAAACAGAAACAAACACAAAAACATAATAAACGGTGCAAACCAAATTGCGCACAACATAATCCCTACGGGAGAGCCAGACTAAAGAGCATCACCATGCATGTCACCTTTTATATAAAGTGAGTGGGAACCGCCATTAAGGTGGCTGAGGCCGTTTCCCAGCCTGGCTACTCCCTCTCCCTGGAGAACCAGCGCGCTTCGTTGCACCCTGGCACTCTTCATCCATAGAGGATGCAGAACTGAACGAGTCCCATTCATAGTCATCCTCAGACAGTACCGTAAATGTATTCGCCAAAGGCAAAACCTCAGGACTTAAGGTAACTGTACCTCCTTTTTTCCCCTTCTTTTTGCCTCTCCTCCTTTTATCCTCCAACCACTCCATATCATCCTTGGACAACCCGGAGTCAGCAGCCTCCCCACACCCTTCACCCCCCTCCCCCCCATACTCCCTTCCCTTATCTACCCCCAGGCCAGCCTCTTCACCATCCTCCCCACTCCTCTGCACCCCACGATCCTTAACAGGAACCCTGCAGCATCGAGGGAGGGGGACTGGCACCGCACCTGATGCACCAGCACCTCTTGCTGCCTCTGCAATTTTAGAAGACACAGAAGGATTGGACACATTCTCTGCAACTGACACCTTACTTACAGACTGGGAAGACACTGACACATTGGGAATTGGCACAGACTGGGGCACCACGGACACATTGGGAATTGGCACAGACTGGGGCACCACGGACACATTGGGAATTGGCACAGACTCAGATGGACTCACAGGCCCTCCAGCTGTTGAGCTCCGAGCATCCTCCATGTCCAGGCGGAAGAACTCCCTCATGAGCTCAGGCTTATTGTGCATTGCCTCAGGACACTGGCTGTAAGGATGTCCCACCGCATTGCACAGATTGCACCTTATGAGGTTACAATCCTTAGCCAGATGTCCTATACCCTGGCACAGAGAGCACTTCATCACTGGACAGGAGGACGCAAGGTGACTCTTGTCTCCACACTTATTGCAGAGCTTTGGCTGGCCTGGATAGAAGATGGTCAGCCTGTCCCTCCCCAGGAAAGCTGAGGATGGCAGATGCTGGACGACATGGTCAATGACTTTTAGTTTCAACTGAGCAGACCATCCCCCCGTCCATATTCCCCGATCATCCAGAATCTTCTTTAGGGGGCCCAGGACGTCTCCATACCTCCTCAGCCATATACATAGATCCCCCGGTGGTATGGACTCATTACGGACCAGAATCGTGACCACTTTAATGAGGGGCTGGCGGGAGACAAGTTTGGGCATGAGCCCCTTCCAGTCCGGCAGGCCCCTACACACATGCTCATATTTCTCCCAAAAAATGTCCAAAGACTCCGGACGGAGAAAGGACAAATCATACTCATAGGAACCTGCCGGACTGATCAGGGCGAAGATATCTGCGGGCGTGAACCCCATCTGTAGAATCTTATCCACCACCGCCCTCCTGTGTGGGGGGATTCCACCGCCTTCCCACCTCAGCTGCACAACATTCCTCCTTTTAAACAGGGAGGAAGACAACCCATTCCCATGCTCCTTCCCTGCTTGTTCCCCCTTCCCAGATCCTGCAGCAGCAACACCAGCATAGGATTTCCTTCCACCCCCAGTACTTGCAGTCCTGTCCTTAGACACAGTCACACCTGCCGGCAAAGCGTCTGATTCAGCTGGGATTGTATTAGCAGAGGCAGGACCCACCCCCTCCCCCCGCTCTGTACACACAGCTCCAGTCCTGTCCACTGCACACTCCTGGGGAGTTGTGGCACTACTGCACCCAGCATCACCTCCATCATTCGCAGGTACAGCCGATGTGCCTGGTCCAGGCAAAGTCTCTGTATTGTCCATGGACCTTTCTTCAGACTGATGCTGACAGTTATTAGCAGATGCATTGTCATTAAAGTTCACACCATCTTGCACACACACTGCACCTGCTTGCTGTGATGTCACCGCAGCGATGTCATGGCTGATGGTGGGGTCAGATTTCTTCCCAGTTGTTGCAGACTTTATGGTGGATCTCGCTCTGGGCACAGGTTTGTCTTCCACAGGGCCAGGAACAGTGTCCATCTTATCATTATCCGGGGAAATTGCATCAGGAGGGGATTCCAGCTTGGTGATAAACTCCATCATGGCAGAACCTTCACCCTCCTGAGATGTCCCACATTGCTGGGGAGGGAGAGGGACAGAGGCCTCCGCCATTGAGGGCTCAGCAGATTCCCGAGGTGTTGAACTGATGGGCTCATCCTCCGGGCCCACCGTCTCACTCACTGCTGACTGTACTCGCATCTCTTCGCTGGTCTCCTCACCCTCCATGCATGAAGCGGCTCCTCTTCTCATGCGATTAAATCGCTCCTCATTCTTATATATTTTTTTAAATATTCCGCTCTTCTCCTTCAGAGAATACAGCAAATCCTTCTGTTTCCTCACAGCTTGTTCCAGGTCCTTCAGCTCAGGCCTCAGAGCCGGTCTTTTCTTACTGTATACTTTAGCACAGATCTGTTTTTTCTTCCTGAACTCGGCCATCAAAACCATCAATTTCTCCTCCTCCTTCTCAATCCGCTTCAACTTACTGACAGTCCTCTGTCTGGAGGCTGACAGGGACTCATCTTTCCTTTGGGTAGGCCCAGAATCTTCCACAGGCCTATCCAGGGGGGCCCCGCCCGGCTCTTCCCCAGGATCCAGCATCCCTCCTGGGGCAGAGAAGCCACTCTAGCCCCTGGTCTCTGGAGCACAGGAGCAAAGGAACCAGCAACCACACCCTTCACTGACAAGGAGTGGAATGGCAGTTTCCCACCATCCCTGTGCTGAGTTCCGGGGTCTGTACACCCCCTGTGCCCATTATGAGGGGTTCCCACCATCCCTGTGCTGAGTTCCGGGGTCTGTACACCCCCTGTGCCCATTATGAGGGGTTCCCACCATCCCTGTGCTGAGTTCCCGGGTCTGTACACCCGCTGTGCCCCATTATGAGGGGTTCCCACCATCCCTGTGCTGAGTTCCTGGGTCTGTACACCCGCTGTGCCCCATTATGAGGGGTTCCCACCATCCCTGTGCTGAGTTCCCGGGTCTGTACACCCGCTGTGTCCCATTATGAGGGGTTCCCACCATCCCTGTGCTGAGTTCCTGGGTCTGTACACCCGCTGTGCCCCATTATGAGGGGTTCCCACCATCCCTGTGCTGAGTTCCTGGGTCTGTACACCCGCTGTGCCCCATTATGAGGAGTTCCCACCATCCCTGTGCTGAGTTCCCGGGTCTGTACCCCCGCTGTGCCCCATTATGAGGGGTTCCCACCATCCCTGTGCTGAGTTCCCGGGTCTGTACCCCCGCTGTGCCCCATTATGAGGGGTTCCCACCATCCATGTGCTGAGTTCCCGGGTCTGTACACCCACTGTGCCCATTATGAGGGGTTCCCACCATCCCTGTGCTGAGTTCCCGGGTCTGTACACCCGCTGTGCCCATTATGAGGGGTTCCCAGCACAGGGATGGTGAGAACCCCTCATAATGGGGCACAGCGGGGTGTACAGACCCGTACGATCGTTGTTTTTCCGTTCATTCATGGATGTTATCATCCCACCATCACTCAGATATTACAAAACTGAAACTTCATTCTTCATGTCAGCAGAGCGATGAGCGGAGGATCACTCAACGTTTCCGTTCTCACAGATGAAAGCGGCGATCGGCGTGCGTCATGTTCCACGATCTCCGATCTTCTAGATATAAATACTTCGGTGAGATGATGACACAGAAATACGGGAAGATTTCTCGGCTCTTTCAAAGTTTTGTTTATTTTATAATAAAGTTTACAAAGTATCATTTCCATTCCCTCCCAGAACTCACGTCATCCTCTGATAGGTCAGCGGGGGGAAGTGGGTGTGGCCTGGCTGCAAAGTACAGAGGTACGCTGAGAGTTAAAACAATTATTTATTTATTTTTGCTAGAAAATTGCTGAGAACCCCAAACACAAGCAGAGACCCCGGAGAATAAATCGGAGGGTTTTGTAATTCTTTACGTCACGCGGTATTTGCGCGGTGGTTTTTTAAACACAATTGTTTTGGAAAAAATACACCTTTTTGACTTTTATTACAAAAAACACAAAACAACCCAAATTGTGGGTAAAATATAAAAGACGACGTCACGCCGAGTAAATAGATACCAAACACGTCACATCTGTGCAACAAGCACCACACATTTTACTATCCATAGGCGGCCATTGTAGATCTACACAGGGGGTCGGCCTTCAGTCCTGTGGGGGGGGGGGGAGGGGGCCTTTATTAGGGTCCCGCAGTCAGGGCTGGTACAAGGGGTGGGCAAAAGGCGTGGATGCCCTGGGCGCAATGGTTTAGTGTAGGAATGGGGCGCCTTCCGTATAACACGCCTGACAGTAGTAGTGACATCAGCAGTGATTATGACAAGTGAGGCTTGCACCCTTATTTCTATCACAAGGGATGTTTATATTTCTTGTTATAGGAATAAAAAAAATTAAAGGGACAGTGGGGTCCCTGATGTAGAGGGGAACTCTGCAGATCCTGATGCAGGGCTGTCTTAATGAGAGGGCACACCTGGGCACTGCCCAGGGGCCCCAGCTGCATGGGGGGCCCTGTACTTTCCCCAAAGCAGCTGGTCCTTGAGCCCACACTGCCCCGAAATTGGGGGTCCCATGGTGGCACTGAGAGTGATGGATACACAGGGGAGGCAGTCTGCCTCCTACCTACTTGATGTCTGTTTACCTGCACTGTCATCATTGTAGGGGCCCCAGCGCATTACTTTGCCCAGGGGCCCATGATTCTAGTAAGATGGCCCTGCCCTGATGTAGAGGGGAACTCTGCAGACCCTGATGTAGAGGGGAACTCTGCAGACCCTGATGTAGAGGGGAACTCTGCGGACCCTGATGTAGAGGGGAACTCTGCGGACCCTGATGTAGAGGGGAACTCTGCAGACCCTGATGTAGAGGGGAACTCTGCAGACCCTGATGTAGAGGGGAACTCTGCGGACCTTGATGTAGAGGGGAACTCTGCGGACCCTGATGTAGAGGGGAACTCTGCAGACCCTGATGTAGAGGGGAACTCTGCGGACCTTGATGTAGAGGGGAACTCTACGGACCCTGATGTAGAGGGGAACTCTGCGGACCCTGATGTAGAGGGGAACTCTGCGGACCCTGATGTAGAGGGGAACTCTGCGGACCCTGATGTAGAGGGGAACTGTGCGGACCCTGATGTAGAGGGGAACTCTGCGGACCCTGATGTAGAGGGGAACTCTGCGGACCCTGATGTAGAGGGGAACTCTGCAGACCTTGATGTAGAGGGGAACTCTGCCGACCCTGATTTAGAGGGGAACTCTGCGGACCTTGATGTAGAGGGGAACTCTACGGACCCTGATGTAGAGGGGAACTCTGCGGACCCTGATGTAGAGGGGAACTCTGCGGACCCTGATGTAGAGGGGAACTCTGCGGACCCTGATGTAGAGGGGAACTCTGCGGACCTTGATGTAGAGGGGAACTCTGCGGACCCTGATGTAGAGGGGAACTCTGCATACCCTGATGTAGAGGGGAACTCTGCGGACCCTAATGTAGAGGGGAACTCTGCGGACCCTGACGTAGAGGGGAACTCTGCAGACCTTGATGTAGAGGGGAACTCTGCGGACCCTGATGTAGAGGGGAACTCTGCGGACCCTGATGTAGAGGGGAACTCTGCGGACCCTGATGTAGAGGGGAACTCTGCGGACCCTGACGTAGAGGGGAACTCTGCGGACCCTGATGTAGAGGGGAACTCTGCGGACCCTGATGTAGAGGGGAACTCTGCATACCCTGATGTAGAGGGGAACTGTGCGGACCCTGATGTAGAGGGGAACTCTGCGGACCCTGATGTAGAGGGGAACTCTGCGGACCCTGATGTAGAGGGGAACTCTGCAGACCTTGATGTAGAGGGGAACTCTGCCGACCCTGATGTAGAGGGGAACTCTGCATACCCTGATGTAGAGGGGAACTGTGCGGACCCTGATGTAGAGGGGAACTCTGCGGACCCTGATGTAGAGGGGAACTCTGCGGACCCTGATGTAGAGGGGAACTCTGCAGACCTTGATGTAGAGGGGAACTCTGCCGACCCTGATTTAGAGGGGAACTCTGCGGACCTTGATGTAGAGGGGAACTCTACGGACCCTGATGTAGAGGGGAACTCTGCGGACCCTGATGTAGAGGGGAACTCTGCGGACCTTGATGTAGAGGGGAACTCTGCGGACCCTGATGTAGAGGGGAACTCTGCATACCCTGATGTAGAGGGGAACTCTGCGGACCCTAATGTAGAGGGGAACTCTGCGGACCCTGACGTAGAGGGGAACTCTGCAGACCTTGATGTAGAGGGGAACTCTGCGGACCCTGATGTAGAGGGGAACTCTGCGGACCCTGATGTAGAGGGGAACTCTGCGGACCCTGATGTAGAGGGGAACTCTGCAGACCTTGATGTAGAGGGGAACTCTGCGGACCCTGATGTAGAGGGGAACTCTGCGGACCCTGATGTAGAGGGGAACTCTGCATACCCTGATGTAGAGGGGAACTGTGCGGACCCTGATGTAGAGGGGAACTCTGCGGACCCTGATGTAGAGGGGAACTCTGCGGACCCTGATGTAGAGGGGAACTCTGCAGACCTTGATGTAGAGGGGAACTCTGCCGACCCTGATGTAGAGGGGAACTCTGCATACCCTGATGTAGAGGGGAACTGTGCGGACCCTGATGTAGAGGGGAACTCTGCGGACCCTGATGTAGAGGGGAACTCTGCGGGCCCTGATGGAGAGGGGAACTCTGCAGACCTTGATGTAGAGGGGAACTCTGCCGACCCTGATTTAGAGGGGAACTCTGCGGACCTTGATGTAGAGGGGAACTCTACGGACCCTGATGTAGAGGGGAACTCTGCGGACCCTGATGTAGAGGGGAACTCTGCGGACCTTGATGTAGAGGGGAACTCTGCCGACCCTGATTTAGAGGGGAACTCTGCATACCCTGATGTAGAGGGGAACTGTGCGGACCCTGATGTAGAGGGGAACTCTGCGGACCCTGATGTAGAGGGGAACTCTGCGGACCCTGATGTAGAGGGGAACTCTGCAGACCTTGATGTAGAGGGGAACTCTGCCGACCCTGATTTAGAGGGGAACTCTGCGGACCTTGATGTAGAGGGGAACTCTACGGACCCTGATGTAGAGGGGAACTCTGCGGACCCTGATGTAGAGGGGAACTCTGCGGACCTTGATGTAGAGGGGAACTCTGCCGACCCTGATTTAGAGGGGAAAATTTGAAAATAAGAACAAAAAGTTTTAGATAATTTTGTTTTTCGTATTTTCTATTAGAATTAAATTATTGACCATTATTATAGTTTTTTTTAATCAATAATAATAAATAATAATAATAAATAATAATAATAATAATAAATAATAATAATAAACTCTTTATTTCTAGGGATTGGAATTTCCTTAGTGAAAGTAACGAGTGAGAATTCTCCGAAATCACAAATCCCGCATCTGAGAAATATATAATAATAATGATAGAGAAGCAAATGAATATTATTTATTATTAATTCATTCCGATGCGGGATTCGTGATTTCGGAGAATTCTCACTCGTTACTTTCACTAAGGAAATTCCAATTCCTAGAAATGAAGAGTTTATTATTATTATTTATTATTATTTATTATTATTATTATTATTTATTATTATTTATTATTATTATTATTTATTATTATTATTATTTATTATTATTATTATTTATTATTGTTATTATTTATTATTATTATTATTATTATTATTATTTATTATTATTTATTATTATTTATTATTATTATTATTATTATTTATTATTATTTATTATTATTATTATTATTATTATTATTTATTATTATTTATTATTATTATTATTTATTATTGTTATTATTTATTATTATTTATTATTATTATTATTATTGTTATTATTTATTATTATTATTATTATTATTGTTATTATTTATTATTATTTATTATTATTATTATTATTGTTATTATTTATTATTATTATTATTATTATTATTATTATTATTATTTATTATTATTATTATTGTTATTATTATTATTATTATTATTATTATTATTATTATTATCATTATTATTATTATTATTATTATTATTATTATTATTATTATTATTATTTATTATTATTATTATTATTATTATTATTATTTATTATTATTATTGTTATTATTTATTATTATTATTATTGTTATTATTTATTATTATTATTATTATTTATTATTATTATTAATTTGTTCGGATGCAGGATTCGTTGTGCGAATGTAAGAAATACAAATGCATCCAAAGTCTCGAATTATCCGAAATAACGAATGCCAAACACAGCGAATCATCCAATGAAAAGGATTTTTTCGGCAGTGCTCACGTCCGGGTCACACCAGATTCTGCGCTCTCTCCGGTTTTAGTAAATCACCCCCCCCTCCCCCCAAGTCCACCCCCCCCCCCCCCCACTCGCAGTCTCTGAAGGAAATCGGCTTTAATTTCCAATTTGGACAATCGATTATTTCGGACGACATTTCGTTTCATTATTTCGAATTCGTTTTAAAATGTGTTACTATTGTAATTTGGGAATTTGGATACATCCGATTCTCCGAATCTCCAAATAATGAAAATTTCATCCAAATTTCGGGGGAACCAAACAAAGCGAAGAAGACGCCTGGAGGGGAAGTCAGAAGGAGACCCCAACATGGGCGCAGTGCCCCCAAACCACCAGCAGATGTCTCCGCACTTCATGCCGTTCAATACAAAGCAGAGAATCTCATAAAGTGGGACAGAAATGCGAAGGGATCCGACGCTCTCGGCGCTCTGAACTCTCGCAGGTGCTTCTTTCATTTCATGTTTCTATATTTTTTTCTTTCAGTTATGTTAAAAAAAAAAGGGGGGGAGGGGTGTCGTGGTTTAGTAAAAGGCGCTGTGCGCACTTACTAGAAGATTTTGGGTGCTTTTTGTAAGTAAAATAAACACAATGGGCCGGATTCAGAAAGGAGTTACGACGTATCTCCAGATACGCTGTCGTAAGTCCAAATGTGCGCCGTCGTATCTATGCGCCTTATTCTGGGAACAAGATACGCCTGAATTCTGGCTCCATCCGACCGAGGTAAGTCTCCTACGCCGTCGTATCTTGGGGCGCATATTTACGCTGGCCGCTAGGGGGCTCTTCCCTAGATTTACGTGTCGAATATGCAAATGACCTATATACGCCGATTCAGAAACGTACTTGCGCCCGTCGCAGTAAGCTACGCCGTTTACGTAAGGCTTACATCCGGCGTAAAGTTACCCCTCATAAAGCAGGGGTAAGTCATGTTAAGGTATGGGCGCGGGAACAGCGTCGTATTTTACATCGTTTACATAAGTCGTACGTGAATGGGGCTGGGCGTAAGTTACATTCACGTCGCATGAATGGACCCAGCGTATCTTAGGGAGTAAATTCAACGTGATTCTGAGCATGCGCCGTTCGTTCGGCGCTGCATTTACATGGGGTCACACTTCATTATAATACAACACGCCCACTGCCTTCCTAATTTGATTTACGCAGGCTTACGCCGGCGTAATGTAAATATGTAAATATGGGAGCGAGTGCTTTGTGAATACTCAGCTTGCCTCTCAATGTTACGTCCGCGTGTAGCGCATATGAGATGTGCTACGCCTATCTAAAGATGCGCCGATCTCTCTGAATCCGGCCCAGAGTGTTTTGGCCAGGTCATGGGGGTCACGGGTGGAACCCCCCCAGGTTGGTCAGTCGGGGCCCCACACTTATCCCATCTCGCGGGCAGTGCTCTGGGCTGCGGGAGGCTGCTGTCCCAGTTCCCCTGCGACTCCTCCCTCCTCCTACTGGCGGCCAATCAGATCAGATCTCCTTTGGGCCAATCGGGCGAGGGGTCTCATGACTGGCTTCCTGATTGGCTGGGAGAAGAATCAGTGTTACAATAGCGAATATTCATTCGCTATTGTCACACAACTGGGTGGGCTTTGGGCGCAATGCTCTGCCCTCCAAGCCCACCCTTTATTTAAGCCTATTAGAGCCTCTGGCTCTAATCACGTGCTAAAAAAAAAACCCTGATTGGAATCCATGCGTCCGGCGCCCTGCATGTAGATTAGGGGGGCAGAATGCATTGGATAGGGGGGCGGCGCCCGTGCACCCCTAATTGTCGGGCCACCACTGGTACTGAGGATGGCTTCAATATGTATCTACAAAAAATACTGAAAATCGCACTGATAAATTTATCACACCTGAGACCTTGTAACACTAACGAGTCACATGACACCGGGGGAGGGGAAAATTGCTAATTGGGCCCAATTTGGAGATTTTCACTTAGGGGTGTCCTGACTTTTGTTGCCAGTAGTGGGTTGGACCCCCTTTATTAGGTCCCCCTTGCTAGTAGCGGGTTGGACCCCCTTTATTAGGTCCCCCTTGCTAGTAGCCGGTTGGACCCCCTTTATTAGGTCCCCCTTGCTAGTAGTGGGTTGGACCCCCTTTATTAGGTCCTCCTTGCTAGTAGGAGGTTGGACCCCCTTTATTAGGTCCCCCTTGCTAGTAGAGGGTTGGACCCCCTTTATTAGGTCCTCCTTGCTAGTAGCGGGTTGGACCCTCTTTATTAGGTCCCCCTTGCTAGTAGTGGGTTGGACCCCCTTTATTAGGTCCCCCTTTCTAGTAGGAGGTCGGACCCCCTTTATTAGGTCCCCCTTGCTAGTAGCGGGTTGGACCCCCTTTATTAGGTCCCCCTTGCTAGTAGCGGGTTGGACCCCCTTTATTAGGTCCCCCTTGCTAGTAGCGGGTTGGACTCCCTTTATTAGGTCCCCCTTGCTAGTAGCGGGTTGGACCCCCTTTATTAGGTCCTCCTTGCTAGTAGCGGGTTGGACTCCCTTTATTAGGTCCCCCTTGCTAGTAGCGGGTTGGGACCCCCTTTATTAGGTCCCCCTTGCTAGTAGCGGGTTGGCCCCCTTTATTAGGTCCCCCTTGCTAGTAGCGGGTTGGCCCCCTTTATTAGGACCCCCTTGCTAGTAGTGGGTTGGCCCCCTTTATTAGGTCCCCCTTGCTAGTAGCGGGTTGGACCCCCTTTATTAGGTCCTCCTTGCTAGTAGTGGGTTGGACCCCCTTTATTAGGTCCCCCTTGCTAGTAGCGGGTTGGACCCCCTTTATTAGATCCCCCTTGCTAGTAGCGGGTTGGACCCCCTTTATTAGATCCCCCTTGCTAGTAGCGGGTTGGACCCCCTTTATTAGGTCCCCCTTGCTAGTAGCGGGTTGGACCCCCTTTATTAGGTCCCTCTTGCTAGTAACAGGTTGGATCCCTTTATTAGGTCCCCCTTGCTAGTAGCGCGTTGGACCCCCTTTATTAGGTCCCCCTTGCTAGTAGCGGGTTGGACCCCCTTTATTAGGTCCCTCTTGCTAGTAGCAGGTTGGACCCCCTTTATTAGGCCCCCCTTGCTAGTAGTGAGTTGGACCCCCTTTATTAGGTCCCCCTTGCTAGTAGCAGGTTGGACCCCCTTTATTAGGCCCCCCTTGCTAGTAGCGGGTTGGATCCCCTTTATTAGGTCCCCCTTGCTAGTAGCGCGTTGGACCCCCTTTATTAGGTCCCCCTTGCTAGTAGTGGGTTGGATCCCCTTTATTAGGTCCTCCTTGCTAGTGACCCCCTTTATTAGGTCCCCCTTGCTAGTAGTGGGTTGGCCCCCTTTATTAGGTCCCCCTTGCTAGTAGTGGGTTGGACCCCCTTTATTAGGTCCCCCTTGCTAGTAGCGCGTTGGACCCCCTTTATTAGGTCCCCCTTGCTAGTAGCGCGTTGGACCCCCTTTATTAGGTCCCCCTTGCTAGTAGCAGGTTGGACCCCCTTTATTAGGTCCTCCATGCTAGTAGTGGGTTGGACCCCCTTTATTAGGTCCCCCTTGCTAGTAGTGGGTTGGACCCCCCTTATTAGGCCCCCCTTGCTAGTAGCGGGTTGGACCCCCTTTATGGCCCCCTTGCTAGTAGCAGGTTGGACCCCCTTTATTAGGTCCTCCTTGCTAGTAGCGGGTTGGCCCCCCTTTATTAGGTCCCCCTTGCTAGTAGCCGGTTGGACCCCCTTTATTAGGTCCCCCTTGCTAGTAGCGGGTTGGACCCCCTTTATTAGGTCCCCCTTGCTAGTAGCGGGTTGGACCCCCTTTATTAGGTCCCCCTTGCTAGTAGTGGGTTGGACCCCCTTTATTAGGTTCCCCTTGCTAGTAGCGGGTTGGACCCCCTTTATGGCCCCCTTGCTAGTAGCAGGTTGGACCCCCTTTATTAGGTCCTCCTTGCTAGTAGCGGGTTGGCCCCCCTTTATTAGGTCCCCCTTGCTAGTAGCCGGTTGGACCCCCTTTATTAGGTCCCCCTTGCTAGTAGCGGGTTGGACCCCCTTTATTAGGTCCCCCTTGCTAGTAGCGTGTTGGATCCCCTTTATTAGGTCCTCCTTGCTAGTAGCGGGTTGGACCCCCTTTATTAGGTCCCCCTTGCTAGTAGCCGGTTGGACCCCCTTTATTAGGTCCCCCTTGCTAGTAGCCGGTTGGATCCCCTTTATTAGGTCCTCCTTGCTAGTAGCCGGTTGGACCCCCTTTATTAGGTCCCCCTTGCTAGTAGCGGGTTGGACCCCCTTTATTAGGTCCCCCTTGCTAGTAGTGGGTTGGACCCCCTTTATTAGGTCCCCCTTGCTAGTAGCGGGTTGGACCCCCTTTATTAGGTCCCCCTTGCTAGTAGCGGGTTGGACCCCCTTTATTAGGTCCCCCTTGCTAGTAGCGTGTTGGATCCCCTTTATTAGGTCCTCCTTGCTAGTAGCGGGTTGGACCCCCTTTATTAGGTCCCCCTTGCTAGTAGCGGGTTGGACCCCCTTTATTAGGTCCCCCTTGCTAGTAGCGGGTTGGACCCCCTTTATTAGGTCCCCCTTGCTAGTAGCGTGTTGGATCCCCTTTATTAGGTCCTCCTTGCTAGTAGCGGGTTGGACCCCCTTTATTAGGTCCCCCTTGCTAGTAGCGGGTTGGACCCCCTTTATTAGGTCCCCCTTGCTAGTAGCGGGTTGGACCCCCTTTATTAGGTCCCCCTTGCTAGTAGTGGGTTGGACCCCCTTTATTAGGTCCCCCTTGCTAGAAGCGGGTTGGACCCCCTTTATTAGGTCCCCCTTGCTAGTAGAGGGTTGGACCCCCTTTATTAGGTCCCCCTTGCTAGTAGCGGGTCGGACCCCCTTTATTAGGTCCCCCTTGCTAGTAGCGGGTTGGACCCCCTTTATGGCCCCCTTGCTAGTAGCAGGTTGGACCCCCTTTATTAGGTCCCCCTTGCTAGTAGCGGGTTGGACCCCCTTTATTAGGTCCCCCTTGCTAGTAGTGGGTTGGACCCCCTTTATTAGGTCCCCCTTGCTAGTAGCAGGTTGGACCCCCTTTATTAGATCCCCCTTGCTAGTAGTGGGTTGGACCCCCTTTATTAGGTCCCCCTTGCTAGTAGCGGGTTGGACCCCCTTTATTAGGTCCCCCTTGCTAGTAGCGGGTTGGACCCCCTTTATTAGATCCCCCTTGCCTCCCATTCCACCACATCCCAAAGGGTCTCTATTGGATGAGGTGTGGAGGCCATTGGACTCGCAGGGACCTCATTGTCCAGTAGTGTTGCTCACGAATATTCGTATTGCGAATATTCGGCTCGAATATGGCATATTCGAGTATTCGCGATATATTTCGAATTTCGCGGTGAATATTCGCAATTCCGAATATTCGCATTTTTTCAATTTGATTTTTAAAACAGATCACATCCTATCGACGTGTAAAAGCATTGCTGGTATGATTAGAGACCCTGGGCCGAGTAGCTAAGCTGAGGCGATCCTTTTATGTTGCCGAATATAAAAAAAAAAAAATTGCGATTTTTCGCTAATGCGAATGCGAAAATAATTGCGAATTTTCGATAACTGTGGTAGGAGAACTCTGATTGTCTCTGATGCAAAAGGGGGGGGGGGCTTTGTGTATGTTTCTGTTATGAATATTTGTATGTTTGATATTATTTTTTTTTGTAAGAAGGAAAAAATTGCGCATACCTTAAAAAAAGGGGAGAATACAGCAGCAACTCAAAAATGTTATACAACATAAATTAATACAAGACAGAAAATGGAGTCGCTCTACAAGAATAAAAAATATGTCTAGTGACAAGACATGTGGGCAAATTATAAAATAAGCAAGTGCAAATAACTTGTGAAATACACAGTGAAACAAATATATAAAGAAATATAGTCCCAATAATAGAAAAATAATCTTTCATAAAAATGTCTTTGATATGTGAAGTGAAAAAAAGTCCAAAGCATGCAGCATGAACGTGTTCAATCTTCAAGGTGTTTGATTGACAAACGGCTGTGACAGATGGATAGAGTAAAGAATCACCACCAATGCAAAACACTTTTTATTTTGTATTGTAAAATATCAAGAATATTCTGAGCCAATCAGAGTGCTCCTTCCGCATTTGCCGAATATTCGCAATTATTTTGTATTGTAAAATATCAAGAATATTCTGAGCCAATCAGAGTGCTCCTTCCGCAGTTATCGAAAATTCGCAATTATTTTCGCATTCGCAATAGCGAAAATTCGCAATCATTTCATTTCGATAAAATATCACGAATATTCGAATTTAGCGAATATATCTCGAATATTCGACTATATATTCGAGATATATCGCGAAATCGAATATGGCGTATTCTGCTCAACACTATTGTCCAGTGGTGAGATGATTGGAGCGCCTACCCAGAATCTCCTGAGGAAGCTATGAAACGGTGAAATGCGTTGACAAGCATGAAGGCTTTGTTGGATCTTCTATATTTTTTCTCACAGATTCGATCCTCTATATACAATTATACGAGGGTCCTGCCTCTGTGTCGGCTGTATTGGGGTATCTGCTGACTTTGCTACACAATCGGGGGGGGGGGGGTCTAATGTTTATATGTTTTTTTATTATTTTCTAATAAAGAATTTCACTTTTTTTCTTTTTTTGAGATCGGGTCCCAATCAAGGGTGTCAGACTCCATTTCATTTTGGGCCTCATCAGCATTATGATTGTCCTCAAAAGGGCCGCTTGTCAGAGGTGGCTCCAGGCTTTGACATGAGGCTCCGCCCACTCATGTGCCCCCTGTGCCAGTCTGCAGTCCCTGTCTGTGGGAAGGTGTGATGCTCAGTACAGTACCTTCCATGCCAGTGCCAGCCGGGCAGGTGTGAAGCGGGCGGGGGCTGAAGGAGCAGTCCCAGCTGCCTCAGGGCCCCACATGCTGCAGAGATGTCATCTGGACACTGCCGCCACCTAGAGGCCTTTGCTGTCCCGTACCCGCTGCCACCGGACCGGACGCTCCATGAGGAGTCAGCTATTGGCCAGAAACCCATTGGATTGCCCTTTTTTCCATATTTTTAGGGGTGGAGCCCTGGGCACTGGGTGGTCATGGGGCCTCATATTAAAGTCCCAACCAACAGGTATATATGAGGGGGAGGGCCAGCCGAACCGGCCATGGATGGATCGAATCTTGGCTGCTTCAGCAGGGGCCGGACAAGATTTCATTTGTCTATGGGCAGGCTGGGAAGGGTCCCTGCTGGCAAGACTCTGCCGTGGGAGGGATTCCCCCATTAACATGGGGGAAATGTGCGATTTTGTTTTCTTGCAACCTGTGGTTCTAATGCTTAGCCTCAGGCTGATGAGGAAAGGTGATGACGCTGGACGTCCTCAAACTGGGAAATGGGGCGGGGCTCTTTTCTGACTGGCTGCAGCTTCTAACGCACATGGTGAGGAGCTCACAGTGTGCGGTGATATCAGAGGAAGACGTTTAAGTCCAGAAGAGAAGCCGCTACACCTGTGCAAGACTGAAGGGGAGGAGCCGGTACACCTGTGCAAGACTGAAGGGGAGGAGCCGCTACCCCTGAGCAAGACTGAAGGGGGAGGAGCCGCTACACCTGTGCAAGACTGAAGGGGGAGGAGCCGCTACACCTGTGCAAGACTGAAGGGGGAGGAGCCGCTACACCTGTGCAAGACTGAAGGGGAGGAGCCGGTACACCTGTGCAAGACTGAAGGGGGAGGAGCCGGTACACCTGAGCAAGACTGAAGGGGAGGAGCCGCTACCCCTGTGCAAGACTGAAGGGGAGGAGCCGCTACCCCTGTGCAAGACTGAAGGGGAGGAGCCGCTACCCCTGTGCAAGACTGAAGGGGAGGAGCCGGTACACCTGTGCAAGACTGAAGGGGAGGAGCCGCTACACCTGTGCAATACTGAAGGGGAGGAGCTGCTACACCTATGTAAGACTGAAGGGGAGGAGCCGCTACCCCTGTGTAAGACTGAAGGGGAGGAGCCGCTACCCCTGTGCAAGACTGAATGGGAGGAGCCGCTACCCCTGTGCAATACTGAAGGGGAGGAGCCGCTACCCCTGTGCAAGACTGAAGGGGAGGAGCCGCTACCCCTGTGTAAGACTGAAGGGGAGGAGCCGCTACCCCTGTGCAAGACTGAAGGGGAGGAGCCGCTACCCCTGTGCAATACTGAAGGGGAGGAGCCGCTACCCCTGTGTAAGACTGAAGGGGAGGAGCCGCTACCCCTGTGTAAGACTGAAGGGGAGGAGCCGCTACCCCTGTGCAAGACTGAATGGGAGGAGCCGCTACCCCTGTGCAAGACTGAAGGGGAGGAGCCGCTACCCCTGTGTAAGACTGAAGGGGAGGAGCCGCTACCCCTGTGTAAGACTGAAGGGGAGGAGCCGCTACCCCTGTGCAAGACTGAATGGGAGGAGCCGCTACCCCTGTACAAGACTGAAGGGGAGGAGCCGCTACCCCTGTGCAAGACTGAAGGGGAGGAGCCGCTACCCCTGTGCAAGACTGAAGGGGAGGAGCCGGTACACCTGTGCAAGACTGAAGGGGAGGAGCCGCTACACCTGTGCAATACTGAAGGGGAGGAGCCGCTACCCCTGTGCAAGACTGAAGGGGAGGAGCCGCTACCCCTGTGTAAGACTGAAGGGGAGGAGCTGGTACACCTGTGCAAGACTGAAGGGGAGGAGCCGGTACACCTGTGTAAGACTGAAGGGGAGGAGCCGCTACCCCTGTGTAAGACTGAAGGGGAGGAGCCGCTACATCTGTGTAAGACTGAAGGGGAGGAGCCGCTACCCCTGTGTAAGACTGAAGGGGAGGAGCTGCTACCCCTGTGTAAGACTGAAGGGGAGGAGCCGCTACCCCTGTGCAAGACTGAAGGGGAGGAGCCGCTACCCCTGTACAAGACTGAAGGGGAGGAGCCGCTACCCCTGTGCAAGACTGAAGGGGAGGAGCCGCTACCCCTGTGTAAGACTGAAGGGGAGGAGCCGCTACCCCTGTGTAAGACTGAAGGGGAGGAGCCGCTACCCCTGTGCAAGACTGAAGGGGAGGAGCCGCTACCCCTGTACAAGACTGAAGGGGAGGAGCCGCTACCCCTGTGTAAGACTGAAGGGGAGGAGCCGCTACCCCTGTGTAAGACTGAAGGGGAGGAGCCGCTACCCCTGTGCAAGACTGAATGGGAGGAGCCGCTACCCCTGTACAAGACTGAAGGGGAGGAGCCGCTACCCCTGTGCAAGACTGAAGGGGAGGAGCCGCTACCCCTGTGCAAGACTGAAGGGGAGGAGCCGGTACACCTGTGCAAGACTGAAGGGGAGGAGCCGCTACACCTGTGCAATACTGAAGGGGAGGAGCCGCTACCCCTGTGCAAGACTGAAGGGGAGGAGCCGCTACCCCTGTGTAAGACTGAAGGGGAGGAGCTGGTACACCTGTGCAAGACTGAAGGGGAGGAGCCGGTACACCTGTGTAAGACTGAAGGGGAGGAGCCGCTACCCCTGTGTAAGACTGAAGGGGAGGAGCCGCTACATCTGTGTAAGACTGAAGGGGAGGAGCCGCTACCCCTGTGTAAGACTGAAGGGGAGGAGCTGCTACCCCTGTGTAAGACTGAAGGGGAGGAGCCGGTACCCCTGTGTAAGACTGAAGGGGAGGAGCCGCTACATCTGTGTAAGACTGAAGGGGAGGAGCCGCTACCCCTGTGTAAGACTGAAGGGGAGGAGCTGCTACCCCTGTGTAAGACTGAAGGGGAGGAGCCGGTACCCCTGTGTAAGACTGAAGGGGAGGAGCCGGTACCCCTGTGTAAGACTGAAGGGGAGGAGCCGGTACCCCTGTGTAAGACTGAAGGGGAGGAGCCGGTACCCCTGTGTAAGACTGAAGGGGAGGAGCCGGTACCCCTGTGTAAGACTGAAGGGGAGGAGCCGGTACACCTGTGTAAGACTGAAGGGGAGGAGCCGGTACACCTGTGTAAGACTGAAGGGAAGGCCGGAAATCACCTTTATAGCCCTTCAGTCACGTTGTAGAATCTCTTTTTTTTCTTGACTTTCTCTCGCGGTTCTCAGCGGAAGAACTTCATACACTTTTGTACTTTTGTTGCACAAAGTCTTCGTTTGAACATTTTTCTCCGCCATCCTCTCAGCTGCTCGGCGTCTTCAGTTCGCCAAGTGATTTGTTGCCCCAGATGAGACGATCGGTTTCCTGTGTGCGGTGGGAGGAGGATAGCGATCTCACCCCCGAAGGGAAGAGAAGACCGGGAGCCGAGACATCTGTGCCCCAGATCCTGCAGGTAAGACGCACGCGGCGCGCTCGCTTCTCTCCGCATTTATACTTTCTTATATTGTCAATGCAAATCTTCTTCCTTTTTTATTTTACAGGCAAATGTTTATTTTTTGTTTTTAAGAAGAAAGATTTGATTATTGATATTCTGTGTTCTGATTATTGGTAATTCCATCAATGAATGTTTATTGAGGACGGCCTAGTGGGTGATGGTGGGAGCGACGGGCCCTCCGAAATCTATCCAATCCAAACTCACCCCCCCCCCCTCCATTCAGTAGACCTGTGACATTGGTGGGACAGCGGCAGAGTTTTGGGGTCTCCCCCCGACAACCCCTTCTGTCTTTCCAGTGTCTAATTTAAGAATGACGGTACCCCCCCCCCCCCCCCCACAACCCTATTTGTTCAACAATTCCACCGAGGCAATTCCCCTCAATTTACAGTATAAAGCGGGATGGATAACGAATATAATGATAACATTGGGGGGAGGGGGGGGGGTCACAGACGAGCAAATCTTCGATGAAAAAGTTTTCAACTTTTTGTATTTTGATTGCAACTTTAAAAGGTGACTACGGCTCAAGATTTGTCAGATTGGGGACACAGATATGTTGTCATGTTATCAGAAGCGCCAATTACAGTGACATTAGATACATTACAGTGACATTAGATACATTACAGTGACATTATATACATTAGATACATTATAGTGACATTATATACATTAGATACATTACAGTGACATTAGATACATTACAGTGACATTAGATACATTATAGTGACATTATATACATTACAGTGACATTAGATACATTATAGTGACATTATATACATTACAGTGACATTATATACATTAGATACATTACAGTGACATTAGATACATTATAGTGACATTATATACATTACAGTGACATTAGATACATTATAGTGACATTATATACATTACAGTGACATTATATACATTAGATACATTACAGTGACATTAGATACATTATAGTTACATTAGATACATTACAGTGACATTAGATACATTACAGTGACATTATATACATTAGATACATTACAGTGACATTAGATACATTATAGTGACATTAGATACATTACAGTGACATTATATACATTATAGTGACATTAGATACATTACAGTGACATTATATACATTAGATACATTATAGTGACATTATATACATTAGATACATTACAGTGACATTATATACATTATAGTGACATTATATACATTATAGTGACATTATATACATTATAGTGACATTAGATACATTACAGTGACATTAGATACATTATAGTGACATTAGATACATTACAGTGACATTATATACATTAGATACATTATAGTGACATTATATACATTAGATACATTACAGTGACATTAGATACATTTAGGTGCGTTGCGTTATAATTGGTAATATGTGAAGGTTGTAATTTATAAAGTGCTGACAAGTCACAATTTTTGGTTGTAAGACCCCCAACCCCCGGAGAAGATTCGCTCACAGACTTTGTCACAATAACAATCTCTTCCCTTCTTTCCATTATCGTTACAATTGGATATTTTTCTGGACGGAACAGAAACAAGGTTCCCGCCCCCCAGTGTCTGGACTGCGGCGGCTCGTCCAATTGGATGTAGAGAGAAGAGGAATTGACTCCCTAGGGGGTTTATACGCAGCTTCAGAAAATAGATTTACTCTTAAATAAAGTTTCAATTACATTTTATTATTAAGTCTCCAGCACCTGGTATTCCAGGGCGGTCTCCCATCCAGACCCGCCCCTGCTTAGCCTCTGAGATCGGAAAAGATCGGGCGCTGTCAGGGTGATGCGGGGATACTTGTTTAATAAAATTTAGTTGAAACTTTATTTAAGAGTAAATATATATTTTGAAGCTGCGTATAAACCCCATAGGGAGTCAATTTCTCTTCTTTCTATGGACCTTGGCCTAGTCTGACTAAGGCCCCTCTCACACTTATATGACGTGTCCCGCGATTTGTGACGGCAAAGTCGCATGACAAGTCATTTCCCATGATTTCCAATGACAACCATTCCTATGAGTACGACTTCAAAGTACTCCCTGCACTACTTTGGTCCGATTTTGATGCCACTTACCCTGAAATCGTGGCCGCGAATCACGACAAAATCGCGGCGAAATCACTGTAAAATCGTGTGAAGTCTTGGTAGTGTGAAAGGGGCCTAAGAAAGAGCAAAACAATTACTGATAATCCTGCCGACAGTCGCAAGTATCTGTAATAACTTACATTAACCGATAAAAGGGGATCATTCACTTCGACTCCCAGCTTAATACATTCATTGATGGAAAAGACGATACAACCTTCCGCTACAATCGTAACCATGAAATCATTTCTCGCGATAAATCGATAACAACAAATCACATTACAAGTCCTTCCACATCTCCAGACGTCTCTATTCTCTCTATTCCCGGATTCACCGCTACCAGTTATTGGGGTGAATACTTCAGTCCAATGGCGAATATAAAGGGGGCCGGTATCAGAAAGCCCTACTTTTCACCCTAAAAAAAAGTGTTTCCATGCATTCAGTAACACATATTATATTTATTTGTTACTTACTATTTATTTATATTATTGTTATTTATTTATATGCAGTAACAAATATACAGGGGCAGATCCACAAAGGAAGTACGCCGGCGTATCTATTGATACGCCGGCGTACTTTCAAATTTCCTGTGTCGTATCTTTAGTTTGAATCCTCAAAACAAGATACGACGGCATCTGGGTTAGATCCGACAGGCGTACGTCTTCGGATCGTAGATGCAATTCTTCGGTGTCCGCTGGGTGGCGTTCACGTCGTAATCCGCGTCGAGTATGCAAATTAGCTATTTCCGCCGATCCACGAACGTACGAACGGCCGTCGCATTCTTTTACGTTGTTTCCGTTCGGCTTTTTTCGGTGTATAGTTAAAGCTGCTATTTGGTGGCGTACGCAATGTTAAGTATGGCCGTCGTTCCCGCGTCGAATTTGAAAATATTTTTTTTTGTTTGCGTAAGGCCTTGTACACACGGGCAAACATGTACGATGAAAACGGTCCGCCGGGGATTTCTGTATGATGGCTGTACTCATACCATCATACAGAAATCCGCGCGTACTCGATACGCGGCGACGTGCGCGGCCCTGCCAGTTCAATGCTTCCACGCATGCGTCAGTCAATCGACGCATGCGAGGGATGGCGGCCGCTCGGACATGTACGGTAGGTCTGTACAGACGACCGAACTTGTCCGAGCGGACAGGATTCCAGCGGGCTGTTTCTAAACAAGTTTGGAAATATTTGCCCGCTGGAAAAAGGCCCGGCGGGCAAATGTACGCTGGAATCCTGCCCGCTCGGCTGTACAGACGACCGAACATGTCTGCTGAAACTGGTCCGCGGACCTGTTTCAGCAGACATGTTCGGTCGTCTGTACGGGGTCTAAGTCGTCCGTGAATGGGGCTGGACGTAATTTACGTCCACATCAAAACAATGACGTCCTTGTAAATTTAGGGAAGGCGAATGCGCAGTTCGTTCGGCGCGGGGACGCGCTTCATTTAAATGAAACACGCCCCCTACTCGCTGATTTTAATTATGCGCCGTTACGCCGAGAGAGATACACTACGCCACCGTAACTTACGTCGCAAATTCTTTCTGGATTCAAAGCTTTGAAAAGTAAGTTACAGCGGCGTAGCGTATCTCACATACGCTGCGCCCATGCAAATGTACGTGAATCTGCCCCAATGTGTTTAAATTGATTTGTATTAAGTTTTTACAGATAAAAAAGCTTACAAACAATTTGCAAATCATTCATAAAACTAAAAAACAGTAAGGCCCCATACACACGATAGAATCTATCCGCAGATAAATCCGTGCAAACGGGTTTCAGCGGATAGATTCTATGGTGTGTACACTCCGTGGGATATTTATCCGCAGATAAATCTCCCCTGGGATGGATTTCCAGCAGATGGATATTTGCTGACATGCTCAACAAATCCATCTGCTGGAATCCATTCCAACGGATGGATCCGCTCGTCTGTACAGACTCACCGGATCCATCCGTCTAAAGGGATTCCCCGCACGCGTCGTAATGACTTGACGCATGCGTGGAATTCCTTATATGACAGCGTCGCGCCCGTCGCCGCGTCATAATAGCGGCGACGGCGCGACACGTCATCGGCAGAGGATTTCAGCGCGGATTTCAATGCGATGGTGTGTACACGCCATCGCATAGAAATCCTCTGAAATCCACGAGAGGATTTATCCGCGGATACGGTCCGCTGGACCGTATCTGCGGATAAATCCTCTCGTGTGTATGGGGCCTAACTAATAAGATATTTATTAAATAATAACAAATGCATGCAGTAAGAAATAATACAGAGACGGCAAATACCTTCTGCATAATGGATCCACACCAAACATCCAATACACCTCATAATAATGTATACAGAGACACATAGGGGCTGATAGTATAATATTATAATATAATATATATGATCAAATAGACAACATAAACATACTATATACTGATTAGACAACACCTAGCATAATATTATGATAAACATTGTAACATGTAAAGCACAAACATGTAATCTTCTGTAGAGGACGGCGCACTTCTGAAAAGGCCTATCAGGCCCATAACAATCCTCAGATGTACAAAGAGTTGTGAGCGTTCATTTACAGTGAGACCACAGTGCACAGCTGTAATATTGTCACTTAAGTTATCTATTCTCTTGTAATAAAAATAGAAAAGACAAGAAAAAAATGCTGCAGGAGCTTCAAAGCTGGGTTTCAGCCTTGCTATCCCTTTAAGTAGTTTGTTCGCGCCAAGCTGACCGAAACAAACTATTTTGTGATCGCAAAGCTGGACTACGGCTTTAATTGATCAATCGCTTGGATTAGGCTCTTGTTATAAAGCGTTTAACCCACATACTGTACATTTTTCATAATCAAATAATATAACATTACTACTACTACACCAAATTAACAAAAAGAATACAAAATTCATTGGAGCTAAAGAAGGATAAAAAGGGATTTTATGCTTTTAATTTCCCGCATGGAAAGTCAAGATGAACTAAAACTTAAATTCAACACTTGGTGCGTCTTGAATTTAAACCAAAATCACTGATGTTTTATTTTACGGGAATCACTGATATTTTATTTTACGGGAATCACTGATATTTTATTTTACGGGAATCACTGATATTTTATTTTACGGGGAATCACTGATATTTTATTTTCCAAAAATCACTGATATTTTATTTTACGGGAATCACTGATATTTTATTTTACGGGAATCACTGATATTTTATTTTACGGGAATCACTGATATTTTATTTTACGGGAATCACTGATATTTTAATTTATGGAAATAACTGATATTTTATTTTCTAAAAATCACTGATATTTTATTTTCTAAAAATCACTGATATTTTATTTTACGGAAATCACTGATATTTTATTTTACGGGAATCACTGATATTTTATTTTACGGGAATCACTGATATTTTATTTTACGGGAATCACTGATATTTTATTTTACGGAAATAACTGATATTTTATTTTACGGGAATCACTGATGTTTTATTTTACGGGAATAACTGATATTTTATTTTCTAAAAATCACTGATATTTTATTTTACGGGAATCACTGATATTTTATTTTACGGGAATCACTGATATTTTATTTTACGGGAATCACTGATATTTTATTTTACGGGAATCACTGATGTTTTATTTTACGGGAATCACTGATATTTTATTTTACGGGAATCACTGATATTTTATTTTACGGGAATCACTGATATTTTATTTTACGGGAATCACTGATATTTTAATTTATGGAAATAACTGATATTTTATTTTCTAAAAATCACTGATATTTTATTTTCTAAAAATCACTGATATTTTATTTTACGGAAATCACTGATATTTTATTTTACGGGAATCACTGATATTTTATTTTACGGGAATCACTGATATTTTATTTTACGGGAATCACTGATATTTTATTTTAAGGAAATAACTGATATTTTATGGAAATAACTGATATTTTATTTTACGGGAATCACTGATATTTTATTTTACGGGAATCACTGATATTTTATTTTACGGGAATCACTGATATTTTATTTTATGGAAATAACTGATATTTTATTTTCCAAAAATCACTGATATTTTATTTTCCAAAAATCACTGATATTTTATTTTATGGGAATCACTGATATTTTATTTTACGGGAATCACTGATATTTTATTTTACGGGAATCACTGATGTTTTATTTTACGGGAATCACTGATATTTTATTTTGCAGGAATCACTGATATTTTATTTTACGGGAATCACTGATATTTTATTTTATGGGAATCACTGATATTTTATTTTACGGGAATCACTGATATTTTATTTTACGGGAATCACTGATATTTTATTTTACGGGAATCACTGATATTTTATTTTACGGGAATCACTGATATTTTATTTTGCGGGAATCACTGATATTTTATTTTATGGGAATCACTGATATTTTATTTTCAAAAAATCACTGATATTTAAATTTATGGAAATAACTGATATTTATTTTACAGGAATCACTGATATTTTATTTTACGGGAATCACTGATATTTTATTTTACGGGAATCACTGATATTTATTTTACGGGAATCACTGATATTTTATTTTACAGGGAATCACTGATATTTTATTTTATGGGAATCACTGATATTTTATTTTATGGGAATCACTGATATTTTATTTTATGGGAATCACTGATATTTTATGGAAATAACTGATATTTTATGGAAATAACTGATATTTTATTTTACGGGAATCACTGATATTTATTTTACGGGAATCACTGATATTTTATTTTACAGGGAATCACTGATATTTTATTTTACGGGAATCACTGATATTTTATTTTACGGGAATCACTGATATTTTATTTTACGGGAATCACTGATATTTTATTTTACGGAATCACTGATATTTAAATTTATGGAAATAACTGATATTTTATGAAACAATATGATGTATTCCAATATATGACCAAACAGCTGAAACAATGTATCAGTTTTTGAACATGTATCACATTGTTTTCATAAAATATCAGTGATTTCTGTAAACCTAAAAATCCATGACTATGGTTTAAATTTAAGGCCCCGTACACACGACCGAACATGTCTGCTGATATTTGTCCGCGGACCAGTTTCAGCAGACATGTTCGGTCGTGTGTACGGCCGATCGGACAGGATTCCAGCGTACATTTGCCCGCCAGACCGTTTTCGAGCGGGCAAATGTTTCTAAACTTGCTTAGAAACATGCCCGCTGGAATCCTGCCCGTCGTACAGACTTACCGTACATGTCCGAGCGGCCGCCATCCCTCGCATGTGTCGCATTACTTTGATGCATGCGTGGAAGCATTGACCTTCCAGGGCCTCGTCACCGCGTATCGTGTACGCGTGGATTTCTGTATGATGGTGTGTACAGCCATCATACAGAAATCTCCGGGTGGGCATGTAAGCTTCATCGTACATGTTTGCCCGTGTGTACAAGGCCTAAGATGCACCAAGTGTTGAATTTAAGTTTAAGTAAAATAAAAAAAATGAATAAAAGCAGTTGAAACTTTGAAGCAAGTGATTTAAGACGCACAGAAAATGAAACGAACATTTGGGGATCAGCCTTCTAATTTGTGAGCTAAATAATGTTTCTTCACATTTTTGGTGTTCTGCCAATACGATGCAAGTAAAGAGGAACTTGTCCTAATAATGAAAGAAGGAACGTTTGAATTTCTCTGAAGATGAACCTTTGAGTATTATTACCCCCCATTAGCGGTGCAGTAATGCTGACGAGGGCCCAGAGAAGTCGCACACGACACACATATATATTATTCTCGTGAATTCTCCCCGGCCTGACAGCTTCCTGTTATTTTCTCTATCGGTCTTATCTCTGTACTTTTCATATTTTTCTTGTGGATGGTTCATCTACAGGCAGAAGAAAAACGCCTCTTGAGTGTTGAGTTTTATTTTAGATAGGATGCTCCATTAAACGCGTCTCCAATATTCGCTATTGATAAATACCTTTGTGAAGTCCGGGGGAACATTTTTCTATTGAAGTCAATATTCAGTCCCGATCACTTAGAAAAGAAAAGATTCTCGAATTTGGAGTTTAATTATAGATAGGATGCTGCATTGGAAAGTCTCGCCTGTAATATTCGGTGTTGATAAATGCTTTTGTCAAGTCCGGGGGAACATTTTTCTCTGGAAGCCGAATTTCAGCCCCGATATCGCGCAAAAGAAAAGATTCCCGAGTTCTAATTTAATTATAAAAATTACACTCCATTCTCAAATATTCAGTATTGATAAATGCTTCTGTGACGTCTACGGCAACATTTTCTCCTAAAGTCAAATTTCAGTCTGGATGACGGTTTTGGTAAAGAAATAAGGAATATATTTTGATATCTATATAACACGCGGCGCCCTTTCTTTTTCCCCTTCGAAGGAACCTTGAAATGATATTCAGGTCTCGGGGTAAGCCTGTAAAAAAGATTATACCCACAACGCATGGCCATTAGCGCTATCGATATGTCGAAAGTTTTGCAAGAATATTTGACATCAGGGAAGATAATTTTGTTGCCAACCTCTCACAAAAGAAGTCCCCTTTCCTTGGTAGTCATTGGTGGCCAATGCAGAAGAATGTCCTTACAGTATATTGGTGGTCAGTGTAGAAGTTTCCCCTTACATTGGTGTGCCAATTTACTTGCATCCCCTTATATTGGTGGTCAATGTAGAAGTGTCCTCATAGATTGGTGGTCATGGGAAGGGTACTCATAGATTGGTGGTCAATGTAGAAGTGTACTCATAGATTGGTGGTCAATGTAGAAGTATACTCATAGATTGGTGGTCAATGTAGAAGTGTCCTCATAGATTGGTGGTCAATGTAGAAGTGTCTCCTTACATTAGTGCTCAATTTAGAACCATACCCTGTGTGGAAGTGTCCCCTTTAGATTGGTGGTCGGTGTAGAAGTTTCCCCTTACATCGGTTTGCCAATGTACTAGTGTCCCCTTATATTGCTGCCCAGTGTAGAAGTGTCCCCTTACATTGGTGGTCAATGTGGAAGTGTCCCCGTACATTCGTGGTCAATGTAGGACCATCCCCTTAGATTGGTGGTCGGTGTAGAAGTGTCCACTTAGATTGGTGGTCTGTGTAGAAGTGTCCACTTAGATTGGTGGTCGGTATAGAGGTCCCTTTACAATGCCAATTTCAAAGCTTCCCCTTATATCGATGGCCAATTTAGAAGTGTCCTCTTACACTATGGATCAGTGTAGAAGTGTCCCCTTACATTGGTGGTCAATGAAGAAGGGTCACCTTACTATGGCCCCTGGCCACATCTGGCCCGCTAGCTCACATCTAGGGTCAATGGCATTTCTTCATTGAGCACTGATTGAGGATTAGGGACAGCAGAGGCTGCTTATGGTCTCTGCTTTGACCTGATGTAAGAGAGGTTTGGATGAGGACCCCAATGTGAGGGGGACTCTGATGGGGACCCTAATGTAAGGGGGAGGCTCTAATAGAGATCTTGATGTAAGGGGGGTTCTGATAAGGACCCAGATGTTAGGAGGAATCTGTTGTAAGGGGGTCCCTGATGGGAGTTTTTATTCAGACCACAAATATTTGTAAAATATACTCTGAGGCCCTCGTACTGTAAAGTTTGGACACCCCTGTTGTAGATAACTCAGAGAGTGACTGAGCAGGATGGTGTTAGTTGGTCTAATTACTGAACATGTTCTTTCCTGGGTGGTAGAGACAAGTTTAGTGTCATTTGTGCCGCAGTTGTAATTTGTAGTCGTAACGTAACATATACTGTATATAAATGACTAGAAATATCTGGAGTATTGGTTTTACGATGCTAAGAGAAAATGTAACCATGATTAAGAATAATATGTGATGGGAAGGTCTTTATATTCGGTATAACAGTTTTCCCAGAATGCTCAGTTCTCAGGGAGTTTTTGGTCAAACGATGTCGGCATTCTTCCCAAAAAAGTTTTCTGTATCGTGATTCAGATTTCTGTTACATTATATCTTCTAACCTTCCGACTGTCCAGAAAATCTTAAAAAAAAATCATTGAAACAAAGAAAAATCCGTGATGAAGAGTTGGCTGCTGGTTTGTTTTTGTAGAAGGTTTTTCTCTCGGTTGATCTTTTGTTCTTTTGGCGCTGTAAAGATACACAAAGCGTCATCACCACCTCTATGCACTTGTCAGACAATTCTAAGGCAAGAACATAGGGAACAAAAGCCAAGCAAAAATCACCCAAATATTTTTTCATTCCCATTGATCTCCAGTGTGATACGGAGCCGAGTGCGGAGCCGAGTGCGGAGCCGAGTGCGGAGCCGAGTAGGGAGCCGAGTAGGAAGCTGAGTAGGAAGCTGACTACAGAGCTGAGTAGGGAGCTGACTACAGAGCTGAATAGGGAGCTGAGTGCTGAGCTGAGTGCTGAGCTGAGTGCTGAGCTGAGTGCTGAGCTGAGTGCGGAGCCGAGTAGGGAGCCGAGTAGGGAGCCGAGTGCGGAGCCGAGTAGGAAGCTGACTACAGAGCTGAGTAGGGAGCTGACTACAGAGCTGAATAGGGAGCTGAGTGCGGAGCTGAGTGCGGAGCTGAGTAGGGAGCTGAGTGCGGAGCTGAGTGCGGAGCTGAGTAGGGAGCTGAGTACAGAGCTGAGTAGGGAGCTGAGTACGGAGCCGTGTTCTCGGCATAAAACGTGTTCTTACAACGTAGAAGGGAGGATTATATTAATTTTTATTGCAGAAAGCTTGAACTTCCTTTTTTTTTCTTACAAACGCATTTTATTTAAAAAAAAATTGCAATAAAATATATATTTTTTTAAATCAATTTTTTTATTATTATTATTAAACATACATACAAATATGTCAAATGAATCCACAAAGTATCAACAATAAAAAAACACACCAAACAGATAACAATAAAAACATTTTTGAAGAGAAAGAAAATTACAAATCAAAGGATTCTCAGAAATAACAATGTACAAAATAGAAAAGATAATTACAGAAAGTGAAGGTCCACAATGGACCAAATATTCACCTTTATGTTAAGCGAATGTTGGATAGTTAGGAATAATAAAGGTGTAAAAAATTCTTAGCAGAGTGTTGCATATAAAATAGAAAAATAAGACATTAAAATAAAATATAATGAAACAGTAATGTCGCGTACACACGATCGGAAAATCCGACAAGGAAACCGTGGATTTTTTTTCCGATGGAATTTTGGCTGAAACTTGTGTTGCATACGCACGGTCACACCAAATCCCGACCATCAAGAACGCTGGTGACGTAAAACCCTACGACGAGCCGAGAAAAATGAACTTCAATGCTTCCGAGCATGCGTCGACTTGATTCCGAGCATGTGTGGTTTTTGGTGCGTCCGAATTGCATAGAGAACTTTTCTTGTCAGAAAATTTGAGAACAGCTCTCAAACCTACGTGGCAGAAATTCCAGCAGAAAAAGTCCAACGGAGCCTACACACGGTTGGAATTTCCGAACAAAAGCTCTCATCTGACTTTTCTTGTCGGAATTTCTGAGGGTGTGTACGCGGCATAAGAGAAAAGATTTGGTAAGGATTCTTGCCGGGGACTGTCTTATGGTCAGAAGGGTTTGGCAGAGCCCCTGCTTGGGTCAACACGATTAAATGAAACGCAGGACGATTGATAGGAGGAGTTAATGACTTAACCATCAGCAATCTTTTGTTTTCAAATAGACAAATCAAAACATCCTCTGCAGATATTGGAGAGCAAAATACATTTATTTTCCTACATGAGGAGAGCAACAATGTAACATTAAATGTTATGTCAGTGAAACGGCTCCTGTGATTGGTGACTTTGTAGGCTGCTGATGATGATGATGATGAGGATGAGGATGGTGATGATGATGAGGATGAGGATGGTGATGATGATGATGATGATGATGATAGAAAGAAACTAACTATCAGAAGAACATTTATACTCAGTAAAGGGAAGGAGATTTTCGCTAACAGAAGTTGAAAGGATAACAATCCGTCTCTCATGTAAGTTGCAGAGAACGCAGTCTATAGGTAAGTTGGACCAAAGCATTAAACACGGTATATTTAAATGGAGATAGCCAGCCATGGTAAAAGTAGCTCCAATAACGAGTTTTCACCTCCTGAAGAAAGGCGCAGGACTTGTACAAAGATACATTCCTGGGTCTAGTTTCTCAACAAAGAAAAGCTGTTGAAGGTTCTTGTGAACATCTTTGATGGTTGGAGGACAATCGGAGATCTAGGCGTGTATGAAGCACCATCTGGATGCCACAAGACATGGATGAATCCACTCTGTGGCCCCTATCTAGGGTAAGGTGACCAGATTTTTTAAATGAAATCCGGGGACATATTGTTTCTTTACTAGTAATGGCGGCAATCAGCGACTCTCTGCCTGTCACCGCCCGCCTCACAGCCTCTCAAGTCTGAGGCCCCGTACACACGGCCGTTCCAAACCGATGAGAATGGTCCAACGGGCCATTTCCATCGGTTCACCGCTGAAGTGGCCTGATGGTCTGATGTGCGTACACACCATCGTTCCAAAATCCGATGGGGTCAGAACGCGGTGACGTCAAACACACGACGTGCTGAATAAAATGAAGTTCAGTGCTTCCAAGCATGCGTCGACTTGATTCTGAGCATGCGCGGGTTTTGAACCGATGCTTTCTGTACTAACCATCGGTTCGATTTTAAAGCATGTTTTAAAATTTTGGACCGAAGGACAACAGACCGATGGGCCGTACACACGGTTGGTTTGGACTGATGAAACCTCTGTCCATTCTCATCAGTTTTGTCCAACCGTGTGTACGGGGCCTTACTCTTCGGGCCCCGGCTACTACTGGGTGGGGTGTGGAGGAAGATCCCTCCGCCAGGGAAGGCAAGGAGATAGGCAGGCGGCTGGCCGAGACGTGAGCCAAGGCAGAAGAACATGCGGGCGGAGCCGAATGGGCATGCCCCCGAAACTGAAGAAATATTCCCTCCAGCACATGATCATCAGAAGGGGCACAGATAATGGGAAAAATACACCCCCCCCCCCTATGCTAGTAGGAGCGGTTTTATTTTAATTCTGCACTGATTGTCTTTGAAATTGCCCCTCCCCCTATTAAATCCAATCTGGGGACAAAACCAGGGACAGACTTGGTCTGGGGACAGTGTCCTCAATCAGGGGACTGTCCTCTGAAACCGGGGATGTCTGGTCACCCTAATCTAGGGGCCCATAGCCATGAAGGTGGATGATAAGTCATAACTTAAAAGAAGAACTAGGGGGTCTTGTGGGATGAAAGTTTGGAGTATAATGGAACTGATACCCAGGGGCGGACTGACAACTCATGGGGCCCCCGGGCAATAGAAGATTATGGGGCCCCCGGGCAATAGAAGATTATGGGGCCCCCGGGCAATAGAAGATTATGGGGCCCCCAGGCTTACAGATGGCCACCACGCCAGGAGTCAGTGCAGAGGTGGGGCGGCTAAAACATGTCGGTTTCATACATATCAGGGACAGATGTAAAACAAAAAAAAACACAGATTTTTACATACTGTCCCTGCTTTTACTGAGCCTGGCAACCCGGATGGGGCCCCCTAGTGGCATGGGGCCCTCGGGCAGTGCCCGAGTGACTCAATGGTCAGTCCGCCCCTGCTGATACCTTTTAGTAGTTAGGATACAAGATTTTGTGATGCCTTAGAATCTTTCTTCTGGGCTTGGTGATTAACATGTCCGAGTATTTAGAGATAAATGACCAGGAAATGTGATTCTTCAATAAAATATAAAGAGTTGCTGTGTTTTAAGAGATTAGATTGTTATGATGATTTTATCCTTTATTGTTGTGATTTGCGGCTTCTTTCACATGACCAGTCTAGATGGTTGGGCGGCAGAGGCGATTCAGTTCGCAGGCGTTGCGCTATATAAGTTTCTCACTCACTCAATGCCACCCAATAGTTATGGTGGACCCAGAAGATCTCTGAATACTCTTTTATACTCTTGTCGCATCTTTTCTCCATTGAACCCCCCAATATCCTAAGCCCACTGCACAAGCCCTCCCCCCGCTTTTTGCATTCTTACAGTAGAAGTGAGAAACGTGCGTCTTGCTGGTGAAAATCAATGATCTTGCATGGTGACCACTGCTGTGAAATGTAGGACCCTTTAGACCCCCTGTAGAAGGGGGTTAACACTAGGGGGTGAGGAAGGGGTTAATGTGTTCCCTAGGGAGTGATTCTAACTGTGGGGGGAGGGGACTGACTGGCGGAGGTGACCGATCGGTTTTCTTATGTACAAGGGACACACCCATTGGTCTCCACGGGACAGGGCATGTGCCGTTCATTATACGTATCTGTCTGAGACTTGGCCCATCATTTGCATGGGGTCACGCCCACTTCCACCTACGCCGGCTTACGCCTAGGAAACCCAGCGCAGATTTGGCAGCACTGGCTTTGTGAATTCAGTGCTTGTCTCTCTGCGCTGCGTCGGCGTAGCATAAAGGAGATAAGCTACGGCGGCATAAATATGCGCCGCTGTCTGTGAATCCGGGCCAATCTATTTAAACAAATTATTTTACAAATAATAATGGAAACCAAAAAAAATACAGTAAAAACCTCGGATTGTGAGGATAATTCGTTCCGGAAACATGCTTGTAATCCAAAGCACTTGTATATCAAAGCAAATTTCCCCATAAGAAATAATGGAAACTCAGATGATTGGTTCCACAAACATTTATTTATAAGTCCTTCAGTTTATAGTCCCTATAAAAAGATTCAAGCGATGTGATTGGTTGTGTGACCATAAAATGTCCACCAATGGAATCCTCCACAAGGGGATTAGAAGTAAAATCCAGGAGGAGCTCCAGAGTATAAAAGAGAAGAGAGGCGCCTCTAATAGCCAGGTTCAGGTAGAGATACGCCGTTGTAACTCTGAATCTGCGCCGTCGTATATTTAAGTGTATTCTCAAATTAAGATACACTTAAATCTAGCTAAGATACGACCACCGGCGCCGCCGTATCTTAGCTGTCTATTTATGCTGGCCGCTAGGGGCGTGTACGCTGATTTATGCCTAGAATGCGTAAATCAGCGAGATACGCCTATTCATGAACGTACGCTTGTCCGTCGCAGTAAAGATACGCTGTTTACGTAGGGTGTTTTCAGGCCTAAAGTTATTTCACCAAAAAGATGGCGCAGCCAATGTTAAGTATGGACGTCGGAACCGCGTCAAATTGGCGTAAGTCGTCCGTGAATGGGGCTGGGCGTAATTCACATTCACATCGAAACTAATAAGTCCTTGCGGCGTAATTTGGAGCATGCGCACTGGGATACGTCCACGGACGGCACATGCGCCGTTCGTTCAAAACGTCATTTACGTGGGGTCATGCTTTATTTACATAAAACACGCCCACCTCTTCACAATTTGAATTAGGCGCGCTTACGCCGACACATTTACGATACGCCGCCGTAACTTAGGAGGCAAGTGCTTTGTGAATACAGAACTTTCCTCTCTAACTTACGGCGGCGTATCTTATATGAGATACGCTACGCCTGCCTAACGTTAGGCACGGATACCTGAATCTGGCTACAAGTGTAGCAATAAGTTGCTAAATGTTGTCCCTTCATTACATGTAACCAGATTGCTACACTTAGAGGAGGAGCCTCTCTTCTCTTTTATACTCAGCGGTGACATGACGCTACTCTTATATCAAGACATTGCTTGTATACCAAGACATCGCTTGTATATCAAGGCAGAACGCTCTCAAACCAAGGTTTTACTGTACAGTAAAGTTTTATTAGAAACGTGATAAAACCAGTAAGAAAACATGGCAGTTGGTTGAGTTTTGTTGAACCTCCAGTATGGTGATCATATATATAGAGGCTTCCAGTTGAACAGAGATTGAATAGTTGTATGTTATCCCAACATGTTTCGCCTTATGGCTTCATCAGGGATAATATACGAATCAACTTAACAGAAACAAAAAAGCACTACGTGAGAAAATACATCAAAATGGGCAAATCACATTTACACAGATAAAAAAAAAAAATTTGCCAAATTTCACCAAAGACAGGAGGTTACCACCTCAGAGCCCCCAAGAGGGTCCCCCATGAAGGAAGAGCCGGGGGGCCACGGGGAGGAGGCACTATGCAGGCCACAGAGAGCGCACAACAACCAGGATGTGTGATTTATAGCAGGATAGATCATCGCACCGTGATGCAAATAGAAGAGCAAACCCTAGAAATACATAAACTACTTGTAGGGCCCCAGTGTGTCCGGGGTTTTGAAAAATGTTACAGGGCACAGTGGCAACAATTAAAGGGCACAGTGGCAACAATTAAAGGGCACAGTGGCGACATATCATGGACACAGTGGCTGCAATTGATGAGCACAGTGAGGCTGCTTTTTTTTTTGTGTTTTTTTTCGTTTGTTTGCGCCCCCCAAAAATTTCGAGCACCAACCACCACTGCCCCCCATGCCTGAGTAGGCGGTGTGTCCATAAAGGGCGCACGGGCGCCGCCCCTTATATCCGGCCACCTGTCTATTACCTTCGATAGATTCATGCATTGCATGGGGACACTGGCATCAATTGATGGGCACAGTGGCTGCAATTGATAGGCACACTGGCAGTAATTGATGGGCACATTGGCGGCAATTGATGGGCACACTGGTGGCAATTGATGGGCACACTGGTGGCAATTGATGGGCACAGTGGCGGCAATTGATGGGCACAGTGGTGGCAATTGATGGGCACAGTGGTGGCAATTGATGGGCACAGTGGTGGCAATTGATGGTCACAGTGGTGGCAATTGATGGGCACAGTGGCTGCAATTGATGGGCACAGTGGCTGCAATTGATGGGCACAGTGGCTGCAATTGATGGGCACAGTGGCTGCAATTGATGGGCACAGTGGCTGCAATTGATGGGCACAGTGGCGGCAATTGATGGGCACAGTGGCGGCAATTGATGGGCACAGTGGCGGCAATTGATGAGCACACTGGCAGCAATTGATGGGCACAGTGGCCCCTCCCAGGAACAGCAATGATGGGGCACTATTCCCCAGGCTTCGGTGGGGCTTCCATGAGGCTTTGGTGGGGCTTTGATGAGGCTTCAGTGGGGCTTTCATGAGGCTTCAGTGGGGCTTCCATGAGGCTTTGGTGGGACTTCGATGAGGCTTCAGTGGGGCCTTAATGAGGCTTCGGTGGGCTTCCATGAGGCTTTGATGGGGCTTCCATGAGGCTTTGATGGGGCTTCCATGAGGCTTTGATGGGGCTTCCATGAGACTTTGGTGGGGCTTTGATGAGGCTTCGGTGGGGCTTCAATGAGGCTTAGGTGGGCTTCCATAAGGGTTTGATGGGGCTTCCATGAGGCTTTGGTGAGCTTTTAATGAGGCTTCAGTGGGGCGTCAATGAGGTTTCGATGGGACTTTAATGAGGCTTCAATGAGGCTTCGGTGGGGCATATATATATATATAAAATCAAATTTCTTCATCAATTTAGGCCGATATGCAGAGCTTTTTTTCTCCGAAAATAGGTGCAGGAACTCAACCACGACCCAGTTCAGATTTCACAAACAGTAGAAGGGTCTTAAAGGGGCAATAAATACCAGAATTGCATTACACACAGAGTGCAGAGTTCAGGGGGGTTACACACAGAGTGCAGAGCTGTCACTTGTAAACACAGAAACTGGACTTCTGTGTTTACAAGTGATTGTGGTGAGCGGGCACCAAAGTGTCTGAGCCAGAGGTGGTGGAACTGAGTTCCCCCAAGTTCCCCCTGAAAAAAAGCCCTGCCAATATGTATTCTGCAAAGAAAAATATTATATTAAAAAAATGAATGTGTATATATAATATTTTTTTATATATATATCTTATTATGAAATGTTAGTTTTATGCTGATCTGTGATTTTTCTGCATGGATAAGATGCAGTTAAAATATAATAATATTGAATAAACAAGTTATTTGCATGAGTTGCTTATTCAATCAGGGAGCTGCGTGACCTTTATTCAGTTACAGGAGGTTCAATAATCTGCACACGTCTCCAGCGCGGCGCAGTCAGGCCGCTGTTCCGGCTTCTTACCTTCCCTGTTGCTTTAGCTGATAAGTTTCAATTTTTTTTGCATTTAGCGATCAATTGCCGGCGAGCCTGGATGTGAGAAAAGGCAACAAGTTGGAGGAAGTCAATGTCTGCTTCTCGCTGACGTAAACATTTCAGCGCAAGTAGAATGCATTTAATTATTTATTTATGATTATTATTCTATATTACTAACGTGTATGCTTTTGTGTCTTGTAGACTTCATTAATAAAATTAATTAGCGCAAAATAGTGAGTTTGGTGAAAAACTGCGCACTTTACAGATCACATAATCCGACCGATGAATGTTTTTATTTTAGTTTTTGGATTATCAATATTTTTTTTTTTTTTTACAAAGTTTACCAGTAAAGGGTTGAGATGAAGTGAGAGTTTGAATTTTTTTTTTTCTTTTAGTTTTAGCAAAAATTGGGAGATTTTGGCAAAATCTTACCATTTTGGTAAATTATATTCAATTTTAGAGGAAAATTAAGATGATTTTTAATGGGCTTTAAAACATTCATGAGGGTTGCAGAAGCTTCTATCAATAACCTTCTATCAATAAAAAAAAAGTCCCATTATTTAAATCATTTTTATTTATTTTTTCAAAGAAAGACAGTGAATGAAAAGAAAAAAAAAATAAGATGAAATGTCGCCTAATCACAAATGTCTTGAAGAAAAACCATCTGCTTTCCGTAGCAGGTGTTCTTTTTGGGACGTAGAGGATACAAAGCTAACTTTACACTTGTGTGTGTGTGTGTCTGCATTCTCATCAGTTTTTTATTTTATTTTTATTTTTTTCATGCATTTTTATACATATTTGATGTTACCGTACACAAAAAATCTAATGCAGAAAAAAAAGGAAAAACGTTTGTTTTTCCTTTTTTTTTCTGCATTCGATTTTTTGTGTACGGTAACATCAAATATGTATAAAAATGCATGAAAAAAAAAAAATAAAATACATTTTTATTTTTATACAGGAAACAATGTAAACAAATCCATTGTTTGTCCTTGTTCACAACCGGTGCGATTTGTCTGGCGAAACGTGCGCAATGTCTGCATTTTCATGATGTTTTCATTTGTTTTTTGTTTCTTTTTTTTCCATGAATTTTTAGAGGATAGAAAAAAGAGCGATTTTGCTGAAATTGATTTTGCTACACAATTGCCAGTTTGGAGACTTACGTGGAAACTCGTAATTTCACTCAATGAGCCGCCTAATTAAAAATGTATTTAAAAAAAAAGAAAAACACCCTTATGATCCGTGAAAAAATGTTCAGCGTCCTTCACGACTCCCATGCAAAATTCCTTAAGGTGTGGGCCCCGTGGTGGTCTTTTACACTCCCTAATCTACACCTGACTAGTCTAGGTCTCTTAACCACCAGAGGGCCGCGCTATAGACAAAAGACGTCCACAGCGCAGCTCTCAAGTGCCAAGTGGACGTCCCTGGACGTCCTGTTGTTGTTGTTCCCCGTGCGCGCCGCTGGGTGCGCGCAGTGGGGAAACAACGTGCCCGGCGCATCACTCGGGAGCCGATGCGAGTGCCTGGCGGCCGTGATGTCCGCCAGACACCCGCGATCGTCGGTGACACAGCAGGGACGTGAAGCTCTGTGTGTAATGATGGGGTGTAAACACAGAGCTCCACGTCCTGTCAGAGGAGAGGAGACCGATCTGTGTCCCTTGTACATAGGGACACAGATCGGTCACCTCCCCCAGTCAGTCCCCTCCCCCCACACAGTTAGAACACAATGAGGGAATACATTTAACCCCTTCCCTGCCAGTCACATTTATACAGTAATTAGTGCATTTTTATAGCACTGATCGCTGTATAAATGTGAATGGTCCCAAAATTGTGTCAAAAGTGTCCGATACGTCCGCCGCAATACCGCAGGCCTGACAAAAAAAACGCAAATCGCAGCCATTACTAGTAAAAAAAAAAAAATTATAAATCTATCCCCTATTTTGTAAACGCTATAACTTTTGCGCAAACCAATCAATATACGCTTATTGCGATTTTTTTTAACAAAAATATGTAGAAGAATACGTATCGGCCTAAACCGAGGGAAATTTTTATTTTTTTTAAAAAAAATTGGGATATTATTATAACAAAAAGTAAAAAATATTGTGTTTTTTTTTTCAACATTTTCAGTTTTTTTATGTTTATAGCGCAAAAAATAAAAATTGCAGAGGTGATCAAATACCACCAAAAGAAAGCTCTATTTGTGGGGAAAAAATGATAAAAATATAATTTGGGTACAGTGTTGTATGACCGCGCAATTGTCATTCAAAATGCGTCAGCGCTGAAAGCTGAAAATTGGTCTGGGCACGAAGGGGGTTTAAGTGCCCAGTAATGAAGGGGTTAATTTAATGTGACCCCCATCCCCAGCCTGGGGGAGCCTCCCTTCTCTTTCCTATTCCTTCTCGGTTTCTGGGCCTCTTACTCACTGCTCTGTTCTACACCCCCCCCCCCCCCCCACTGTTGTGCGTGTTTTTTTTCTCCCCCCCCCCTGCCTGCCTTAGCCCCTGGGTCTCAAGGCTCAGGCATAACGCACTGACCCCTGGCTGGTGGGTCGGTATCACTTTATAATCCGCACCCCTATAATATATACTTTAATATGTACTTTTACGTGAACTCCTTTATGTTTCATGTCCATATCCCCAGCATGGGAATTTATTATCTATTTTCCCTTTTCTCCTATCTCAAAACATTGTACGGGAAAATAAAATAGTCTGGGATGTGCCCCCCACCCGTCCACAGTTTGTTCCCCGTAGGGGTGGTTGGGTGGACCGGAGGCATAGTCAACATTTCCCACGGAGTCCCTCTGTACTCGTCCTTTTGAGATCCAACTGTTTCAACCTATTGTCGATCATTTTGTTCAAGTTCAACTAATTGTACATGACACCCCCCTTTTTTTATTATTGATGTTCACAATGTACTTATCTCATTTGAATGTTTGGACCTAAACTACCATATTCCTAAAAATTCAATAAAAACATTGAACAAGAAAAATAAAATCTGCTTTCTGTAGCAGGTCTTCTTTTTTTGGGACGTTGGGGATATAAAGCTAACTTTACACTTGTGTGTCTTGCAGTCTCATGATTTTTTTAGCATTCATTTTTATACATATTTGATGTGTTTTTCAAGCATTTTTTATGAGCTCCTATTGAAGGGGCTAAAAATGCATTTGCCCCAAAAAGAAGCACCTGCATCTTTTTCCATGGGAGTGCGTTGCATAGATGTGAAGCGGCCCCTCAGACAATATTGGAATTCCTCTTCATTGCACATCAACAGTTTGCATTTTCCTTTTGGTGCAAATTTATTTTTGGCCCCTTGGATTTCAATAGGAGCTCATAAATAAAAAAATGCATGAAAAAAATTGAAAAATGCTTAAAAAACACATAAAACTAATGTGAATGCAGACACACACACACAAGTGTAAACTTAGCTTTATATCCTTTACAGGGGCGGACTGACAACTCATGGGGCCCCCCGGGCAATAGAAGATTATGGGGCCCCTGGGCTTATAGATGGCCACCACGCCAGGAGGCAGTGCAGAGGCGGGGCAGCTAAAATCTCAGAATTTTCACATCAAAAGCATGTCATTTTTGGACATATCAGGGACAGGTAAAAAAAACATAGATTTTTACATACTGTCCCTGGTTTTACTGAGCCTGGCAACCCTGATGGGGCCCCCTAGAGGCATGGGGCCCTCAGGCAGTGCCCGAGAGTCCCAATGGTCAGTCCGCCCCTGGTTGCATAGATGTGAAGCGGCCCCTCAGACAATATTGGAATTCCTCTTCATTGTACATCAACAGTTTGCATTTTCCTTTTGGCGCAAATTTATTTTTGGCCCCTTATGCCGCGTACACACGGTCGTTTTTAAAAACGTCATTTAAAACGATCGTTTGTGGTCTAAAACAACGTTTTAAAGCCGCGCATGCTCAGAAGCAAGTTATGAGATGGGAGATTGAATGGAACAGAGTGCCGTCGTACGTGTTGTACGTAACCGCGCTTTGCTAGAGCATTTTCAGAAAACGATGGTGTGTGGGCAACGTCGTTTTTTATGATGAAGTTAGAAAAACTTTGTTTTTTTTTCATGATGAAAAACTTTGTTTTATTCCATCACATAAAACGACCGTGTGTACGCGGCGTTAGATTTCAATAGGAGCTCATAAATAAAAAAATGCATAAAAAAAATTGAAAAATGCTTAAACACATCAAACGTGTATAAAAATTCACGAAAAAAATAAAGAAATAAAACTCATGTGAATGCAGACACACACACAAGTGTAAACTTGGCTTTATATCCTTTACTTCCCAAAAAGAACACCTGCTACATAAAGCAGATTGTAAGCTCTCTAAAAATGAATTTGTATTGATTTAGCTGGAGTAGAATTATGAATCACATTACTGAACTGCGCCGGGCCCCGCCATACAAACATCTCACACTTATTCAAAGAGTCGTAAGAAGCAAAGATCTGCTACAAAGAGGGAAGAGTGATTTTGGGGAAATTGATTTTGCTACAAAATTGCCAATTTGGAGACCTAAAGTGGAATGGAAACTCCTAATTTCACTCAATGAGCTGCCTAATTAAAATGTATTGAAAAAAAATAATAATTGTTGTTATTATTATACAGGGTTTATATATGATTATTATTATTATTATTATTCAGGATTTACATATGATGATTATTATTATTATTCAGGATTTACATATGATTATTATTATTATTATTATTATTATTATTATTATTATACAGGGTTTATATATGATTATTATTATTCAGGATTTACATATGATTATTATTATTATTATTATTATTATTATTATTATACAGGATTTTGATGGCGCCAACAGTTTGCGCAGCTCTTTACAACACGAGGGCAGACAGTACAATTACAATACAATTCATTACAGGAAGGAGCAGAGGGGCCCTTTAAGTCTCCAAATTGGCAATTTTGTAGCAAAACCAATTTCCCCCAAATCACTTTTTCCTCTTTGTAGCAAATATTTGCTTTTTAGAATTGTCTCTTTGAATAAGTGTGAGATGTTTGTATGGAGGGGCCCGGCGCAGTTCAGTAATGTGATTGATAATTCTACTCCAGCTAAATCAATAAAAAATAAATTTGTCGGTTATTTTTTTTTTTTTTTATATATAAAAATCTAAAAAGTGCGGAGCTGGCTTTGTGTTCTGACGACCCAAAATTCTGCACTTCTCTTCCCGAGAATACGAGAGAATCGAATCCTTTGAAAAGACTCTGACCCGTCTTCTTCTGCCACATTTCTTCTTTGAATTGTTTATGGAGATTACAAGAAGACATTGGGGTAGATTCAGGTAGGGGCGCGCACTGCTACGGCGGCTCAGCGTACCGTTTTTACGCTACGCCTCCGTAAATTACTTGAGCAACGCTTCATTCACGAAGCATTTGCTCCGTAATTTGCGGCGGTGTTTCGTAAAAGGGGCCGGCGTAAGCACGCATAATTTTAATGATCCCGTAGGGGGCGTGGATCATTTAAATTAGGCGCGTTCCCGCGCCGAACGTACTGCGCATGCTCCGTTGGGAAAATTTCCCGACGTGCATTGCGATAAATGACGTCGCAAGGACGTCATTTGCTTCGACGTGAACGTAAATGGCGTCCAGCGCCATTCACGATCCACTTACGCAAACGACGTAAATTTCGAAAATCGCAACACGGGAACGACGTCTATACTTACCATTGGCTGCGCCTCCTAATAGCAGGAGCAGCCTTGCGACGAACGCAAATGACGTAAAACACGACCGCCGGGCGCGCGTACGTTTGTGAATCGGCGTGAGTATGCAATTTGCATACTCTACGCTGACAACTACGGGAACGCCACCTAGCGGCCAGCGTCGGAATGCAGCCTAAGATACGACGGCATAAGAGCCTTATGCCAGTCATATCTTAAGCTGCAGTTGGCGTATCGAGCTTTCTGAATACAGAAAGTTGATACGCCGGCGCTACTAACAATTATGCTGCATATCTATGGATACGCAGGCATAATTGGTACCTTAATCTACCCCAGGGTTTTTTTTTTTATGATGCGTCGCGTTTGAGAGACTTTATTTGTATTTGATGTCGTTTTGTAAAATGTTGATTTTTTCGAAAAGCTCTAAATAATTGAAGTTTAGTATAAAATGTGTTTATGGTGCGATGGAGCCACAAAGGGTGGCATTTATTGGGTGTAATGGAGATGAGGGGGTGGCATTTATTGGGTGTAATGGAGATGAGGGGGAGGAATTACCGAGACGCGGAGCTGCGGGAGATCCTGTCATTGGCACAGATGGGAAATGTCCTTCTCACTTAACTCTCGTGTTCAGGTCTAAATCTTTTGTCAGATCGAATTTGTTTAGAAGAGCTTAGAAAACGAGAACGGAATTCTTCCCTGGTGCCGTTTTGTTGCTGCGAATAAATTTACCTATTTGTGTGCCGGTGAAAGGTCAAGCAGCTCAGCCTTAGACGGGACATTTCTATGGTGATTCCTCTTCAGCCAGACAATTTCTATAATGGTCGTCCTCCTCCTGCCGTTCCATGGAGCTCTTGGCCAATGAATCTTTAGCATCCAACGTCAATTTGTGTTGGGCGGCTGGCCTCCTGGTGAGTCTCTCCTGCCGTTACAATGTACCCCCCTGGCATACGATGAGGCTTGGTGTCTAAGTGACAGTTGGTCTTCACCAAAGCAGTCCTGCTGCCTGTGCCTCAGACCAATATCATCCTCTTATAAAAAAACTACACCAGCCAATGAAACTTCATCATCTGTTACACCCAGGGGAGGGCTGGCAGCCTTAAGCCTGGGGGGCCAGTCAAGTGGCCCATTGAACCGCTGAATCAGCTCACCATCCATGGCCCATCTGGTTTTTCAATGCAGCCTCACCAGTGCCCATTAATACAGCCTGATCACTGTGACAGTTTACATGGGGTGTATGGGGGGGATGGGGGTCAGCTAGGGGTGGTAGGGTCTCTCACCTCAGTGATCTCAGCTCAGCAGGTCCTTGCACGCCACGGCCTCCTGGGGGGGGGGGGTAATGCTCCTGGTCCTGGGGTCAAGTTTCAGCCAGTGCCCAACCCTGTGTCCCGACTCCCTGGCATGCCCTGCCTCTGCCTGCTTCCAAGAATCCAGTCCCAGGGAGTTGTAGTTTCCTCTGCGCTGCTCTGTTTTCCACCCAACGGGAGCTTGAGCGTGGACTACAACTCCTGGAATGCAACAGCTAGTGGTCGGCCCGACTTCCAAGACCAGAATAAAAAATAAAATGGTAGTGGGCATTTTGAACATAAGTTAGGGCGGCCTGGGAGGCAACTGTCACCCTGCCCCCCGGCCCAGCCCTCCCCTGGTTACACCAGTGTTTCTCAACTTCAGTCCTCAAGGTTGAGGCAGGGAAAAGAGTATTTAGGTCGAGACAGGTGGCCCAGCAAGAGAATAGTCAAGTCCAGGCAGAAGGTAAGGCAGGCAGCTGGCAAGAGAGTAGTCAGGTCTCTAGACAAGGTTGAGGCAAGTGGCAGAAAAGAGAGTAATCAGGTCTAAGCAGAGGTTGAGGCAAGAAGCAGGCCAAAACCAAGTCAGGTCCTGGCAGAGGTCAAGGCAGCTGAGACGGTAGTCAGGTCCAGGTAAAGGCCAAGACAGATGGTAGGCAAGAGTGTAGTCAGGTACAGGCGGAGGTTGAGGCAGGCAGCAGGCAAGACAGAAGTCAGGTCCTGGCAGAGGTCAAGGCAGCTGAGACGGTAGTCAGGTCCTGGCAGAGGTCAAGACAGATGGTAGGCAAGAGTGTAGTCAGGTACAGGCGGAGGTTGAGGCAGGCAGCAGGCAAGACAGAAGTCAGGTCCTGGCAGAGGTCAAGGCAGCTGAGACGGTAGTCAGGTCCAGGCAAAGGCCAAGACAGATGGAAGGCAAGAGTGTAGTCAGGTACAGGCGGAGGTTGAGGCAGGCAGCAGGCCAAAGACAAGTCAGGTCCTGGCAGAGGTCAAGGCAGCTGAGACAGTAGTCAGGTCCAGGCAAAGGCCAAGACAGATGGTAGACAAGAGTGTAGTCAGGTACAGGCGGAGGTTGAGGCAGGCAGCAGGCAAGATAGAAGTCAGGTCTGGGCAGAGGTCAAGGCAGTTGGCAGCTGAGAGAGTATTCAGGTCCAGGCAGAGGTCAAGGTGGGTGGTAAGCAAGAGAAAACTCAGGTCCAGGCAGAGGTTGAGGCTGACAGCAGGCACAAGAGTAGTCAGGTCTAGATTAAGGTTGAGACAAATGGCAGGAAGGAGAGAAGTGAGGTCCAGGCAGAGGTCAAGGCAGGTGGCTGCTGAGAGAGTAGTCAAGTCTAGGAAAAGGTCAAGGCAGGTGGTAGGCAAGAGAAAACTCAGGTCCAGGCAGGGGTTGAGGCAGGCAGCAGAAAAGAGAGAAATCAGGTCCAGGCAGAGGTCAAAGCAGGTGGCAGATGACAGAGTAGTCAGGTCCAGGCAGAGGGTACGGCAGGTGGTAGGCAAGAGAAGAGTCAGGTCAAAGCAGAGGGTAAGGCAGGCAGCAGAAAAGAGAGAAGTCAGGTCCAGGCAGAGGTCAAAGCAGGTGGCAGATGACAGAGTGGTCAGGTCCAGGCAGAGGGTAAGGCAGGTGGTAGGCAAGAGAAGAGTCAGGTCTAAGCAGAGGTCAAGGCAGACAGAAGGCAAGAGAGTATTAAGATCCAGGCAGAGGTAGAGGCAGGTGGTAGGCAAGAGAAAGTAGTCAGGTCAGGCAAACTGGGTCAGAAACAGATAGGTAACAGCAGGTTCAGTACTATAGCAATCTAGCACTAAGTTAGCCGTCAAAGGCCGGTGCGTTTGCCCGTGTCACGCATTCGCTTCAATGGGCTTCCTATGCGCCTTTATTGTCCATAAAGAAGCTCCATCTCCTTTTTCTGCAACAAACTTCATGCGATTTCTAAAAGGCGCGTTTCACGGCAATTGTAGCGTGACCAATCACAGCAAAACTGCGCCACCTTTGGGATTGCATTTAGATTAAGTGGCACCCAAATGCATATCACGCGTTTCGCAGCGATTGCCATGCGGTTTGGGAGTTGCAGCGATTCTATCCCTGTTGGTGTAGCCTCTGAGTGTCGGGGGAGGAGGAGGGAATATATGAATGGATGAGGATTTTATAGTAAATCCGTCTTATAAAACACAACTCTGCGCCATTGTCAATGCTCTGCGGTGCAGTAATGATGACACCCCTCCCCCATCATTGGGTAGTCCTTTGTGAAACTTGTGACGGTTTTAGTTGGTGAAGTTGTTAAAAGTGAAACAAATTATTGGCAGTTTCTGGATTAACTTGTCAAAACCTCAGAGAAAAGTCATGTTCAGCCCGCTAAACTAATGTAGGTTACCATTTCCTGCCACCCCCCTACCCTCACGTTCATGTGGGTCGTGTTCATTACAGAAGCACAACTCCAATCAAAGATAAAAATGAGCCCAAATGACCGGCAATGAAGCTGCAATATTCACCTTCAATCCAGAGATTTCTCTGCGGTACTTTTTTTCCTGCTGTTACATGTCCCTAGCAACATCCAACCTGAGCCCCTGTCATTCCGGACGAGCCCCCAACCCAAGCCCATGTCATCCCGGACAAGCCCCCAACCCAAGCCCATGTCATCCCGGACAAGCCCCCAACCCAAGCCCATGTCATCCCGGACAAGCCCCCAACCTGAGTCCGTGTCATCCCAGACGAGCCCCCAACCTGAGCCCGTGTAATCCCGGACGAGCCCCCAACCCGAGCCCATGTCATCCCGGACAAGCCCCCAACCTGAGTCCGTGTCATCCCAGACGAGCCCCCAACCTGAGCCCGTGTAATCCCGGACGAGCCCCCAACCCGAGCCCATGTCATCCCGGACAAGCCCCCAACCTGAGTCCCTGTCATCCCAGACGAGCCCCCAACCCGAGCCCATGTCATCCCGGAAGAGCCCCCAACCTGAGTCCATGTCATCCCAGACGAGCCCCCAACCCGAGCCCATGTCATCCCGGACCAGCCCCCAACCTGAGCCCGTGTCATCCCGGACGAGCCCCCAACCTGAGCCCCTGTCATCCAGGATGAGCCCCCAACCTGAGCCCCTGTCATCACGGATGAGCCCCCAACCTGAGTCCCTGTCATCCCGGACGAGCACCCAACCTGAGCCCCTGAGGGAACTAGGATTCATCTGTAGAGTCGTAGTCCTGAGGGAACTAGGATCCATCTGTAGAGTCGTAGTCCTGAGGGAACTTGGATCCATCTGTAGAGTCGTAGTCCTGAGGGAACTAGGATTCATCTGTAGAGTCATAGTCCTGAGGGAACTAGGATTCATCTGTAGAGTCATAGTCCTGAGGGAACTAGGATTCATCTGTAGAGTCGTAGTCCTGAGGGAACTAGGATCCATCTGTAGAGTCGTAGTCCTGAGGGAACTAGGATCCATCTGTAGAGTCGTAGTCCTGAGGGAACTCGGATTCATCTGTAGAGTGATAGTCCTGAGGGAACTAGGATCCATCTGTAGAGTCGTAGTCCTGAGGGAACTAGGATCCATCTGTAGAGTCGTAGTCCTGAGGGAACTCGGATTCATCTGTAGAGTCGTAGTTCTGAGGGAACTTGGATTCATCTGTAGAGTCGTAGTCCTGAGGGAACTAGGATCCATCTGTAGAGTGAAAGTCCTGAGGGAACTAGGATCCATCTGTAGAGTCGTAGTCCTGAGGGAACTCGGATTCATCTGTAGAGTCGTAGTTCTGAGGGAACTTGGATTCATCTGTAGAGTCGTAGTCCTGAGGGAACTAGGATCCATCTGTAGAGTGAAAGTCCTGAGGGAACTAGGATCCATCTGTAGAGTCGTAGTCCTGAGGGAACTAGGATTCATCTGTAGAGTCATAGTCCTGAGGGAACTAGGATTCATCTGTAGAGTCATAGTCCTGAGGGAACTAGGATTCATCTGTAGAGTCATAGTCCTGAGGGAACTAGGATTCATCTGTAGAGTCGTAGTCCTGAGGGAACTAGGATCCATCTGTAGAGTCGTAGTCCTGAGGGAACTAGGATCCATCTGTAGAGTCGTAGTCCTGAGGGAACTCGGATTCATCTGTAGAGTGATAGTCCTGAGGGAACTAGGATCCATCTGTAGAGTCGTAGTCCTGAGGGAACTAGGATCCATCTGTAGAGTCGTAGTCCTGAGGGAACTCGGATTCATCTGTAGAGTCGTAGTTCTGAGGGAACTTGGATTCATCTGTAGAGTCGTAGTCCTGAGGGAACTAGGATCCATCTGTAGAGTGAAAGTCCTGAGGGAACTAGGATCCATCTGTAGAGTCGTAGTCCTGAGGGAACTCGGATTCATCTGTAGAGTCGTAGTCCTGAGGGAACTAGGATCCATCTGTAGAGTCGTAGTCCTGAGGGAACTCGGATTCATCTGTAGAGTCGTAGTTCTGAGGGAACTTGGATTCATCTGTAGAGTCGTAGTCCTGAGGGAACTAGGATCCATCTGTAGAGTGAAAGTCCTGAGGGAACTAGGATCCATCTGTAGAGTCGTAGTCCTGAGGGAACTCGGATTCATCTGTAGAGTCGTAGTCCTGAGGGAACTAGGATCCATCTATAGAGTCGTAGTCCTGAGGGAACTAGGATTCATCTGTAGAGTGAAAGTCCTGAGGGAACTAGGATTCATCTGTAGAGAAGTCCTGAGGACTTTTTTTGTTGGACTTTGTAAATGTTGCTCTTGCTTTGGCTACATACTGCATGTTCTATATAATCAGAAACATAAAAAGAGTAGACACTGTTTAGAGATAAGAACACCAACCAATCAGAGAGGCAAGGGGCGGAACTGGGCGGTGTCTTGAAATGAGAATGCCAATCAGATTACAAGGAGGGAGTAACCTGTGTGTACCCTGACAGGCGTGTCTATAAAGACTTACAAGAAACAACAAGAGGAAGAATAAAGAGCAGACAACGGTGAAGGAGCAAAGAAGAAAACTTTGGTGGTGAGCCGGGAACATCGCAAGACTGGTGAGTAACGTCTTCATAATGACAAGAGACTGGAAAATGGAAATGATGTCTGGGATTTGTTGTATCACCATTGCACAAAATATAGAATCATAATATAAATGTTGTTATTATTATTATTATTATTATTATGCAACTTTGTTGTTGTTTTTATTAATCAGAATACCCAAAAATTATATTTATTTTTTCTGAAATTTTTCCGAAATTTTTCTGACATTTTTTCAGAAAATGTTCTGAATTTTTTTCGGAAATTCTGGGAAACGATTTGTTTTATCTCCTCGCTTCGTATGATTCCCTCTCACCCCCCCCCCCCCCGGCGTTTATCTTTTCTTAATGCGGGAGAAGTGATCCTGGAAGTACAAACATTCAAACTGGCAAATGTCAGATCTGGACATTATTTTAATTTGATTAATTGCCATTGGTTTATATTTAATTAATTATTCAATTATTAATATTTAAAAGCTGAATGACCTTCCTCCGCGTGAAAGCTGAACAGCGCAACATTCTGCCGTTCTCTTAGCGTTCGCTACGTCGCCGCTAGTCTAGTTTCCCATCGCAAAGTTAGTCGTTTTTTTTTGGTGCCCTAACTTTACGCAGCACACGTATGTGCTGTATAAAGTATGGCCGTCGTTCCTGCGTCGAAATTTAAAAAATAACGTCATTTGCGTAAGCCGTCCAGGAATACGGAAATACGCTACGCGCGTCGCCGTTCGAAAAAATTACGTCACTTCACGCAAAGCACGGCGGGAGTTAGGAAACGGAGAATGCGCAAGGGTCCGGCGCGGGAGCGCGCCTAATTTAAATGGCGACGTCCATTTGAATTGGCCCGCCTTGCACCGGCGGCCGCCGGCGTAGGTTTTCATCGCAAGTGCTTGGTGAATCAGGCACTTGCGATGAAAACTTGCGGCGGTGTAACGTATCTAAGATACGTTACGCCGCCGCTCACCTACGTAAATCTGGCCCATAGTTTGTATAAATTTCACACAAACCAATCAATATACACTTATTGGGATTTTTTTGTACCAAAAATATTTAGCAGAATACATATTGACCGAAATTGGGGAATAATTTATAGCACAAAGTAAAAAATATTGTTTTTTTTTCCCAAATTGTCTGTCTTTTTTTGTTTATAGCACAAAAAAAATATCAATCGATCAAATATCACCAAAAGAAAGCTTTTTTTTGTGGGGAAAAAAAGGACATCAATTTTATTTGGGTACATCGTCGCACGACCGCGCAATTGTCAGTTAAAGTAACGCAATGACATTTTTGTACAGTCTTTTATTGAATAATTTATAGCAGAAAGTAAAAAATATTGTTTTTTCTTTTTCGAAATTGTCTGTCTCTATTTGTTTATAGTGCAGAAAAAAAAAAAAACTGCATTAAATACCCCCAAAAGAAATCTCTATTTGCGGGGAAAAAAATTACATATTTATTTGGGTACAGCGTCGCACGACCGCGCAATTGTCAGTTGAAGTAACACAGTGCAAATTTTATTTTTTACATTTTATATTTTATTTATTTATTTATTTATTTGTTTATAGCGCATAAAATACGCAGAGGTGATCAAATACCACCAAAAGAAATCTCTATTTGTGGGGAAAAAAAGGACGGCAATTTTGTTTGTATGAAAGAAGGAAGTGGTGTGGATGACCAATGGAATGGGCCTACATCCCAATAAATCTAGAAAAGGGAGAAAACTCCCCCGTAACGGGACTTTAAATTGCCCAAATGACAAAAGTCAAAATAAAGTACGAAAAAGTGATACAAAATTGATTGAAATATAAAATAATGAAAGTGTCTGGTAACATAAAAAGTCGTCATGAATACGTGGAGAACATTCCCGAGGTGTGGCCTCCATGTTCCTCCATGGTGACTCCCATCACGGCAGTCCTGTGACCTCTTCAGAGCCTCCATGTTCCTCCATGGTGACCCCCATCTCGGCAGTCCTGTGACCTCTTCAGAGCCTCCATGTTCCTCCATGGTGACCCCCATCACGGCAGTCCTGTGACCTCTTCAGAGCCTCCATGGTGACTCCCATCACGGCAGTCCTGTGACCTCTTCAGAGCCTCCATGTTCCTCCATGGTGACTCCCATCACGGCAGTCCTGTGACCTCTTCAGAGCCTCCATGTTCCTCCATGGTGACTCCCAGTCCTGTGACCTCTTCAGAGCCCCCATGTTCCTCCATGGTGACTCCCATCACGGCAGTCCTGTGACCTCTTCAGAGCCTCCATGTTCCTCCATGGTGACCCCCATCACGGCAGTCCTGTGACCTCTTCAGAGCCTCCATGTTCCTCCATGGTGACTCCCAGTCCTGTGACCTCTTCAGAGCCCCCATGTTCCTCCATGGTGACTCCCATCACGGCAGTCCTGTGACCTCTTCAGAGCCTCCATGTTCCTCCATGGTGACTCCCATCACGGCAGTCCTGTGACCTCTTCAGAGCCTCCATGTTCCTCCATGGTGACTCCCATCACGGCAGTCCTGTGACCTCTTCAGAGCCTCCATGTTCCTCCATGGTGACCCCCATCACGGCAGTCCTGTGACCTCTTCAGAGCCTCCATGTTTCTCCATGGTGACCCCCATCACGGCAGTCCTGTGACCTCTTCAGAGCCTCCATGTTCCTCCATGGTGACTCCCATCACAGCAGTCCTGTGACCTCTTCAGAGCCTCCATGTTCCTCCATGGTGACCCCCATCACGGCAGTCCTGTGACCTCTTCAGAGCCTCCATGTTCCTCCATGGTGACTCCCATCACGGCAGTCCTGTGACCTCTTCAGAGCCTCCATGTTCCTCCATGGTGACTCCCATCACGGCAGTCCTGTGACCTCTTCAGAGCCTCCATGTTCCACCATGGTGACTCCCATCACGGCAGTCCTGTGACCTCTTCAGAGCCTCCATGTTCCTCCATGGTGACCCCCATCACGGCAGTCCTGTGACCTCTTCAGAGCCTCCATGTTCCTCCATGGTGACTCCCATCACAGCAGTCCTGTGACCTCTTCAGAGCCTCCATGTTCCTCCATGGTGACCCCCATCACGGCAGTCCTGTGACCTCTTCAGAGCCTCCATGTTCCTCCATGGTGACTCCCATCACGGCAGTCCTGTGACCTCTTCAGAGCCTCCATGTTCCTCCATGGTGACTCCCATCACGGCAGTCCTGTGACCTCTTCAGAGCCTCCATGTTCCACCATGGTGACTCCCATCACGGCAGTCCTGTGACCTCTTCAGAGCCTCCATGTTCCTCCATGGTGACCCCCATCACGGCAGTCCTGTGACCTCTTCAGAGCCTCCATGTTCCTCCATGGTGACTCCCATCACAGCAGTCCTGTGACCTCTTCAGAGCCTCCATGTTCCTCCATGGTGACCCCCATCACGGCAGTCCTGTGACCTCTTCAGAGCCTCTATGTTTCTTTGTTTTCCATGTTTTCATGACGACTTTTGATGTTACCGACCGCTTTCATTATTTTATATTTCAATCAATTTTGTATCACTTTTTCATGCTTTATTTTGCCATATTGTCATTTGTCCCGTTTTCCAGATCGTTATGTAATTTGGCTTTTCTCAATATTAATACCATTTTACAGAGCTGAGTTGTCTAATTTTAGAGAGTCCAGACCAGGAGAAGGGGGTTCAGACCTGGAGAAGGGGGTTCAGACCTGGAGAAGGGGGTTCAGACCTGGAGAAGGGGGTTCAGACCAGGAGAAGAGGGTTCAGACCAGGAGAAGAGGGTTCAGACCAGGAGAAGAGGGTTCAGACTAGGAGAAGAGGGTTCAGGCCAAGAGGAGAGGGTTCAGACCAGGAGAAGAGGGTTCAGACCAGGAGAAGAGGGTTCAGACCTGGAGAAGGGGGTTCAGACCAGGAGAAGGGGGTTCAGACCAGGAGAAGGGGGTTCAGACCAGGAGAAGAGGGTTCAGACCTGGAGAAGAGGGTTCAGACCAGGAGAAGGGGGTTCAGACCAGGAGAAGGGGGTTCAGACCAGGAGAAGAGGGTTCAGACCAGGAGAAGAGGGTTCAGACCAGGAGAAGGGGGTTTCAGACCAGTAGAAAAGGGTTCAGACCAGTAGAAGAGGGTTCAGACCAGGAGAAGGGGGTTCAGATCAGGAGAAGGGGGTTCAGACCAGGAGAAGAGGGTTCAGACCAGGAGAAGGGGGTTCAGACCAGGAGAAGGGGGTTCAGACCAGGAGAAGAGGGTTCAGACCAGGAGAAGAGGGTTCAGACCAGGAGAAGAGGGTTCAGACAAAAAGGGAGAAAAAAAGGCGCACCAGCCTCGTGTACTACCGTTTGACAGTTTTAATGGAATAACATAATAATGAAAACTACTCACAAACAAAGAATGATAAAAGGCTTGTCAAACGATAATTAAAATACCCCTCGACCCACACTCCGGAATGTAGGGGGGGTGGCGAGGTGCGTTGCTGCTGGCTTACGCGTTTCGAGGTAACAGAGACCTCTTCCTCAGAGCCCAGCAGTCAAGAGGTCTCTGTTACCTCGAAACGCGTAAGCCAGCAGCAACGCACCTCGCCACCCCCCCCTACATTCCGGAGTGTGGGTCGAGGGGTATTTTAATTATCGTTTGACAAGCCTTTTATCATTCTTTGTTTGTGAGTAGTTTTCATTATTATGTTATTCCATTAAAACTGTCAAACGGTAGTACACGAGGCTGGTGCGCCTTTTTTTCTCCCTTTTTGTCTTCTACCAGGATTTCCCCATCCATGAAGGGCAGCAAGGCCTCTGTTACTACGTTTTTTTGACTTTCAAGGAGATCTGTATGTAGATATTTGATCAATCATCAAGGATCCCACTTGTGCGCAGGAGTTTGTTTCTTGAAGAGGGTTCAGACCTGGAGAAGATGGCTCAGATCTGGAGAAGAGGGTTCAGACTAGGAGAGGAGGGTTCAGACCTGGAGAGGAGGGTTCAGACTAGGAGAAGAGGGTTCAGACCTGGAGAGGAGGGTTCAGACCAGGAGAGGAGGGTTCAGACTAGGAGAAGAGGGTTCAGACTAGGAGAAGAGGGTTCAGACCAGGAGAAGGGGGTTCAGACCAGGAGAAGAGGGTTCAGACCAGGAGAAGAGGGTTCAGACCAGGAGAAGGGGGTTCAGACCAGGAGAAGAGGGTTCAGACCAGGAGACGAGGGTTTAGACCAGGAGAAGAGGGTTTAGACCAACAGAAGAAGTATCAGACCAGGAGAAGAGGGTTCAGACCAGGAGAAGAGGGTTCAGACGAGGAGAAGAGGGTTCAGACGAGGAGAAGAGGGTTCAGACCAGGAGAAGAGGGTTCAGATGAGGAGAAGAGGGTTCAGACGAGGAGAAGAGGGTTCAGACGAGGAGAAGAGGGTTCAGACGAGGAGAATAGGGTTCAGACGAGGAGAATAGGGTTCAGACGAGGAGAATAGGGTTCAGACGAGGAGAAGAGGGTTCAGACGAGGAGAAGAGGGTTCAGACCAGGAGAATAGGGTTCAGACCCAGAGAAGAAGTATCAGACCAGGAGAAGAGGGTTCAGACCAAGAGAAGAGGGTTCAGACCAGGAGAAGGCCTAGTTGATTAACAGGGTGTGTGTTAAGTTGAAGGGAGCATATCTATTGGCTTGCCCCTATAATAGGTCTTGGAGTCCCCAGAAAGGGTTTCCACTCTTGGAATTGGTAAGACATTCATGTGAGCACACAGGGGGACCTGGGCAGCAGAAACAAAGGGAACTGGGACAAAAGGGGTGGCATACATTGGTACCAATCCCCTGTATTTTCCCCCTGTGGCAGCCGAATATCGGCAAAAGGAAGAGGAGGAGAAGCCTACTTCCAGCTGCTGCAGAAGAAAACACAGATCGGTTTATTAATTTCCACTCCAGCCGCCTCTTCTGTACAGGTTCTGGGGTCGGCAAATAAGGATCGCGGCTTACCTGTCACCTGCCCACAATTGACGGGTTGCCAACTCCAGGATTAGGGTGTGCCCAGGCACACTCCTTGCGCATGCCTATGGTGGGTGTGTTGAGTTGGAGAGATAGAATTCTTAGGCTTGCCTCCATTATGGGTCTTAGGAACACCCAGAAAGGTTTTCCATCCCTGGAAGTGGTGAGATATTCATGTCTTCTCCCCACTGCTGATGGTCCGGCGACTCTCAACTTGGAGCACTTGTTGGGTAAAATGGTTCATCTGCTTTAACACAAAAAAAGCCAAGCCGCTCGAAGGAGTGGAAACCTCAGAATGCTCATCACAGGGGTTCAGACCCGGGAAGATCTAACTGATCAGCAGGGTGTATTGAGTTGGAGGGGGAATTTCGTAGGTTTGCCCCTATTATGGGTCTCGGGGACAATAAAAACGATTTCCACTCCTAGAAAACCAACACCAACGGGTGGGGTGGTATTCTACAATAAACCGAAGAAAGCCAAGCTGCTCGAAGGCGTGGTAACCTCGGGGGGGCTCAGAGCTGGGGAAGACCTAGGTCAGTGATGGGAGAACCTTGGCACCCCAGATGTTTTGGAACTACATTTCCCATCAGGCACTCTGCAGTGTAGCTCAGCATCATGGGAAATGTAGTTCCAAAACATCTGGGGTGCCGAGGTTCTCCACCACTGACCTAGCTTATCAGCAGGGTGTGGGTTGGGTTGGGTTAGGTTGTGTTGTGTTGGGTGTGTTGGGTTGTATTGGGTGTGTGTTGGGTTGGGTTGGGTGTGTGTTGGGTTGCGTGTGGGTTGGGTTGGGTTAGGTTGTGTTGTGTTGGGTGTGTTGGGTTGTATTGGGTGTGTGTTGGGTTGGGTTGTGTTGTGTTGGGTTGGGTTGTGTTGTGTTGGGTTGGGTTAGGTTGTGTTGGGTGTGTGTTGGGTTGGGTTGGGTGTGTGTTGGGTTGTGTTGCGTGTGTGTTGGGTTGGGTTGTGTTGTGTTGGGTGTGTGTTGGGTTGTGTTGTGTTGGGTGTGTGTTGGGTTGTGTTGGGTGTGTGTTTGGTTGTGTTGCGTGTGTGTTGGGTTGGGTTGTGTTGTGTTGGGTGTGTGTTGGGTTGTGTTGTGTTGGGTGTGTGTTGGGTTGTGTTGGGTTGTGTTGGGTGTGTGTTGGGTGTGTGTTGGGGTTGGGTGTGTGTTGAGTTGGGTTGTGTTGGGTGTGTGTTGGGTTGTGTTGTGTTGGGTTGTGTTGTGTTGGGTGTGTGTTGGGTTGGGTTGGGTGTGTGTTGGGTTGGGTTGTGTTGGGTGTGTGTTGGGTTGGGTTGGGTGTGTGTTGTGTTGGGTGTGTGTTGGGTTGTGTTTGGTGTGTGTTGGGTTGTGTTGGGTTGGGTGTGTGTTGGGTTGTGTTGCGTGTGTGTTGGGTTGGGTTGGGTTGGGTTGGATTGTGTTGGGTTGTGTTGTGTTGGGTTGTGTTGGGTGTGTGTTGGGTTGTGTTGGGTTGTGTTGGGTGTGTGTTGGGTGTGTGTTGGGTTGTGTTGGGTTGGGTTGTGTTGGGTGTGTGTTGGGGTTGTGTTGGGTTGGGTTGTGTTGTGTTGGGTTGTGTTGGGTTGGGTTGTGTTGGGTGTGTGTTGGGTTGGGTTGTGTTGGGTGTGTGTTGGGGTTGTGTTGGGTTGGGTTGTGTTGGGTTGTGTTGTGTTGTGTTGGGTTGTGTTGTGTTGTGTTGGGTTGTGTTGTGTTGTGTTGGGTGTGTGTTGGGTATGTGTTGGGGTTGTGTTGGGTTGTGTTGGGTTGTGTTGTGTTGGGTTGTGTTGGTTTGTATTGGGTTGTGTTGTGTTGGGTTGGGTTGTGTTGGGTTGGTTTGGGGTGGGAATGTTTTTTCTCTCTGGCATCACTGAGGCCCGCCCACTGCCTGAGATGATTGAAACAGCCTTTAGAAAATCACCCCCCAACCCCCATGTCTTCTGGTTTTGGCCCTCTCTGGGGTTGATTTGCTAAAGGCAAATAGGCTGTTCATGAAGTGAAGCTCTGCTGACTTCCACCATCCAATTATGTGCAGAGAAAAATGCTGCACTCGTTATTTTCCTTGCACATGATTTGGTATTTTTTTTTTTGCAAAGTAATACATTTTCTAAGATTTGAGGGAAATTCCTTTGCAAAGTAAACAGCCGTTAGTAACTCAGCCCCGTGTACGTCTTCTGCCTCTTTGTGAAAACCGAGAGAGGCCTCTGATTGGTTCCCTTCACTGGCAACAAAATTGTGATATTCTGCTAAGTATTTCCCCCGAATGACTCAATCTGAAGATGACTCCACAGCAGAAGAAGAAGACGAAACCTGCGGGTTCACCGGAGAATCGCACACGGGGGACCCACCCAACAGTCACAAGAGAACGTCACTAATTCCGATGTGTGCTTCCAGAGAAAGAGAATTCTAATAATACTTTCTACAAACCGATACAAATGTTATGTCTTCAGCAAATTGTTAGAGAAATAGAAGTTCAGGGAGGAAAATAAAAAATGTCTGCGCTCCCCGAAAACCCAAATATCAGAATGACATTCAATGATGTGCGCAACACACCGCACTGGCCAAATATATATATATCTATATCTATATAAAAAATAAAATAATAATAATAATATCCGCCTTCAGGAAAAAACTCAAGACTCACCTCTTCTGAAGGACCTTGGACAAGTTGGACAAAAGCGCCTTAAGGGCGATTCAGTTCGCATTTGTAAGCGCTATATAAGTTACTCACTCACACATATATATATATATATATATATATATATATAATCCATGCAAATAAGAAATGCAATTAATCAATACTTGCATCAATAAGTTTATAGAAATAATACGTATAATATATATCTAAAAAATAATATAATATAATAAAATTAATTTAATCAAATGAATTTCTGCGCTCATCCTAAAACCCAACCAAAATATCTGAATGACATTAAATTATGTTTATATATATATATATATATATATATATATATATATATATATATATATATATAATTATTTATAATTTTTTTTTTAAATAGATATATATTTTTTTTTGGCCAGTGCTGTGTGTTGCATACATAATTTAATGTCGTTCAGATATTTTGGTTGGGTTTTAGGATGAGCGCAGAAATAAATTTTATTAAATTTATTTTATTATATTATATTATTATTATTAGATATATATTATACGTATTATTTCTATATACTTATTGATGCAAGTATTGATTAATTGCATTTCTTATTTGCATGGATTATATGTATTTATTATATATATATATATATATATACAAGAAAAGTTCAAGGGTTGCTGCACTTAAAATGATTTTATTTTTCCAAATATTCTCGTATACATTGGTATGTAACCTTTACGAGAATATTTGGAAAAATAAAATCATTTTAAGTGCAGCAACCCTTGAACTTTTCTCGTATATATATATGGCGGTGGGAAGACCTTTTTGCTGGCACTTGTTGTATACGGAGCGCAGTTCTCCTCCACTTCTTTGCGCATATATACATATATATATATATGCAGTAGTATTTATATATTATATAATAATAAATACATATAATCTATACAAATAATAAATGCAATAAATCAATACTTGCATCAATAAATATAAAGAAATAATAAGTATAATATATAACTAATAACAATATAATATAATATTATAGTATAAATAATAAGTAATATTATATTTCTTATAATTAAAACCACAATAATTTAATACATAATATTACACTTCAGGACAAACCTGCTGTGCAAATGAATAAAGCTGCATAAATTATTAATTTGCACAGCATTTTTGCATGAATTTTTATAGATATACAGTGTTTGTAATTATTTTAAATATATATATACACACACTATGGGCCAGATTCACAGTCGAAATACGCCGGCGTATCTACTGATACTCCGGCGTACTTTCAAATTTCCCGCGTCGTATCTTTAGTTTGAATCCTCAAACCAAGATACGACAGCTTTAGGCTTCGATCCGACAGGTGCATGGCTTCGGATCGTAGGTGCAATACTTCGGCGTCCGCTGGGTGGAGTTCGCGTCGTTTTCCGCGTTAGGTATGCTAATTAGCTGTTTACGGCGATCCATGAAGGTACGCGCGGCCGTTGCATCCTCTTACGTCGTCACTAGTCGGCTTTTCCCGGCGTATAGTTAAAGCTGGTATTTTGTGGCCTATCTTTAGACTTGCCATGTTAAAGTATGGCCATCGTTCCCGCGTCGAATTTCAATTTATTATTTTTTTTGCGTAAGTCGTCCGTGAATAGGAAAGGACATAACTCACGTCGACGTTCAAAAAATGACGTCGGTGCGACGTCATTTCGCGCAAAGCACAGCGGGAAATTTCAAAACGGAGCATGCGCAGTACGTTCGGCGCGGGAACGCGCCTAATTTAAATGATACACGCCCCATTTGAATTAGGCGGGCTTGCGCCGGACGGATTTACGATACGCCGCCGCAAGTTTTCAGGCAAGTGCTTTGTGAATCAAGCACTTGCCCATAAAACTTGCGGCGGTGTAACATAAATGCAATACGTTACGCCGCCGCGATTCTACGTGAATCTGGCCCATATTTTTTTGGCCAGTGCTGTGTGTTGCATACATAATTTAATGTCTTTCAGATATTTTGGTTGGGTTTTGGGATGAGCGCAGAAATTAATTTTATTAAATTAATTTTATTATATTATATTATTATTAGATATATATTATACGTATTATTTCTATATACTTATTGATTAATTGCATTTCTTATTTGCATGGATTATATGTATTTATTATATATATATATATATATATATATGAGTAAATATATATATACAAAAAAAGTTCAAGGGTTGCTGCACTTAAAATGATTTTATTTTTCCAAATATTCTCGTAAAGGTTACATACCAATGAATGTAACCTTTACGAGAATATTTGGAAAAATAAAATCATTTTAAGTGCAGCAACCCTTGAACTTTTCTCGTATATATATGGTCGGTGGGAAGACCTGTTTGCTGGCACTTGTTGTATACCGAGTGCAGTTCTCCTCCACTTCTTTGCAGTAGTATTTATATATTATATAATAATAAATACATATAATCTATACAAATAATAAATGCAATAAATCAATACTTGCATCAATAATTATAAAGAAATAATAAGTATAATATATAACTAATAACAATATAATATAATATTATAGTATAAATAATAGGTAATATTATAATATTATATTTCTTATGATTAAAACCACAATAATTTAATACATAATATTACACTTCAGGACAAACCTGCTGTGCAAATGAATAAAGCTGCATAAATTATTAATTTGCACAGCATTTTTGCATGAATTTTTATAGATATACAGTGTTTATAATTATTTTAAATATATATATACACACACTATGGGCCAGATTCAGGTACAAATCCGGCGGCGTATCGTCTTTACGTTACACAGCCGCAAGTTTTCAGCGCAAGTGCCTGATTCACCAAGCACTTGCGTGTAAACTTACGGTGGTGTAACGTAAAGCCGTCCGGCGCAAGCCCGCCTAATTCAAATGGGGCGTGTACCATTTAAATTAGGCGCGCTCCCGCGCCGGACATACTGCGCATGCTCCGTTTTGAAATTCCCGCCGTGCTTTGCGTGAAGTGACGTCATTTTTTTGAACGGCGACGTGCATAATGTACTTTCGTATTCCCGGACGTCTTACGCAAAAAAAAAAAATTTAAATTCAATGCGGGAACGACGGCCATATTTTAACATGGCTGGTCTAAATTTAAGCCATGTTAAAGCAGGCTTAACTTTGCGACGGAAAAAAATGACTTACGATGACGTAACGAACGCGCGTACCTTCGTGGATCGCCGTAAAAGCTAATTTGCATACCCAACGCTGGAAAAAGACGCGAACTCCACCCAGCGGCAGCCGAAGTATTGCAGCCTAAGATCCGAAGCCGTACGCCTGTCGGATCTTAGCCAAATGCCGTCGTATCTTTGTTTGTGAATCACAAATTAAGATACGACGCGGCAAATTTGAAACTACGCCGGAGTATCAGCAGATATCAGCAGATACTCTGGCGTACTTCTTCTCTGAATCTGGCCCATTATATCTATAATAATTCATGCAAAAATTCTGTGCAAGTTAATTATTAATGCAGCTTTATTCATTTGCACAGCAGGTTTGTTCTGAATTTGTAGTTTTTGTATATTTATTGATGTGCCAATTCAGTTCACTTTTTCATTTAAAATTGTATTTTAAACATTTTTGTGTGGTATGAATTTTACATTTTTTTTTTATAGATTTAATAGGGACCCCAGAAATAGGAACCCCATTACCATATTGTGGTCGGGCTATAATATTATATAATAATGGAATTGCGCGGGGGGGGGAGGGGGGGTGATACAAGAAGTGGAATATCCGGAACCGGGAGCCACAACAATTTTACAAATAATGAAATCTCATTTTATATCGGGTCTCTTCACCACACAGAGATTTGAACATTATATAAAAGGAAGAAATAGGAGAGAAGCCGCAACCGCCACGGGGGGATTGCAGAAAAAATGTATCAAAATGAACTTTTATTATTTGTATCAAATTGTAAACACATAAAATTAGTCCCTCCCCCCCATTATACACTGGGCAAGCCTGTCCAAATATGTAAATTGGGTCAGTTTTTCCCCCTCCCCCTCCACACTCACTACAGAACGCTGGCGCAATTATTTATAGAAGGGTAGATCCACATAGCCAGTACGCCGGTGTATCTACTAATATCTACTGATACGCCGGCGTACTTTCAAATTTCCCGCGTCGTATCTTTATTTGGAATCCTCAAACCAAGATACGACGGCTTCTGGCTTCGATCCGACAGGCGTACGGCTTCGGATCGTAGGCGTAATACTTCGGCGTCCGCTGGGTGGAGTTCGCGTCGTTTTCCGCGTCGAGTATGCAAATTAGCTATTTCCGACGATCCACGAACGTACACGTGGCCGTCGCATTCTCTTACGTCGTCGCTAGTCGGCTTTTTCAGGCGTATAGTTAAAGCTGCTGTTTTGTGGCGTATAGTTAGACTTGCTATGTTAAGTATGGCCGTCGTTCCCGCGTTTAATTTGAATTTTTTTTTGTTTGCGTAAGTCGTCTGTGAATCGCGAGATGGACGTAATTTACGTCCAAGTCTAAACAATGACGTCCTTGCGATGTCATTTCGCGCAATGCACGGCGGGAAATTTAGGGACAGCGCATGCGTAGTTCGTTCGGCGCGGGGACGCACTTCATTTAAATGAAACACGCCCCCTACCCGCCCAACTTGAATTCCGCGCCGTTACGCCGCTTGAGATACACTACGCCGCCGTAACTTACGGCGTGAAATCTTTATGGATTCAAACCAAAGCCAGGTAAGGTACGGCGGCATAGCGTATGTCAGATACGATGCGCCGGGGCAGATGTATGTGGATCTGCCCCAGTGTGTTTTACCTTTATACATTTTATGGAAAATACAGAGGGCCATATTCTGAGTAAATCTCCGCCAGCTTCGCTTAGGGCACTTACACTCCGCTGTCCCAACTTACAGGAGCAGGTGTTGTATTCCCCAAACACTTGCTCCATAAGTTGGGACAGCGGAGTGTAAGTGTCCCGGCGTAGCCTGGCGGATCTCCAAGGGGGCGTCTTCTATTCAAATGAAGCGCGCCCCCGATACAAAAGAACTGGGCATGCGCCGGGCTGCAAAAAGCCCAGTGCGCATGCTCCAGTTCTCGGCGGAAAACGTCAATGACGCCGACGTGTGCGTAATTGACGTAAAGTCGTATTCAAGAACGACTTACGTAAACGACGTATCCGACGAAAAAACACGACGGGGACCCGACGCCATCCGTAACATGGCCTACGCGAGACTTGCGGAAACTTACCCCTCATATAGCAGGGGTAAGTTTCCGCTTACGCAAACGACGTTAGCGACGGTTGCGCGACGCGAACTCGTTCGTGAATCGGCGTAGAAGGATCATTTGCATACGCAAATGACTCCTTCACTTAAATGCCATCTAGCGGCGGCCGGCGTCATTGCATTTAAGATCCGCCAGTGTAAGTGACTTACAGATGGCGGATCTTAAGTGTATCTATGCGAAAATGATTCTGAGAATCAGGAGCATAGATACACGGGCCTAAAAAGGGAGTTACGATGGAGTATCCTGAGTTACTCCATCGTAACTTTACTCAGAATATGGCCCATAATGAGAAAATATATTCCATTGGGTACATTTATTTGCTAATTCCCTCTAGCGTTCTCTAAAATTTGTTACGTTGTATCTCTTGTTACAAAGACGTATGTATGTAAAGAACATTTGTTGTTCAATTCGCTCAGAATGAATGTTCATGCCGATTGGCTGGATGATTGGCTGTGTGCAGTTTTTATATACAGACCTCTCAGTGTGGAAAGACCGTTCTGATTTATAGATTTGGATACGGGAGACGCTCTTTTTTTGTGTTCGCAATTTGACATATTTATAAAAATTATTTTATTCAGAAAATACAGAATATTAGTTCCAGGTTATTTCCTATTTCTTCTTTATACGACTTGTGAATGATGGGGGAGGGGAGCCGACTCGTATACTGCACTCTAATTTATATTTTTATTATAATATTATTATATATTTATAATATTTATATTTATTATATTTATTATCATATTATTATATATTTATAATATTTATATTTATTATTTTTATTATCATATTATTATATATTTATAATATTTATATTTATTATATTTATTATCATATTATTATATATTTATAATATTTATATTTATTATTTTTATTATCATATTATTATATATTTATAATATTTATATTTATTATTTTTATTATCATATTATTATATATTTATAATATTTATATTTTATTATATTTATTATCATATTATTATATATTTGTAATATTTATTATATTTTTTATTATAGCTACTAATATTGGCCCGGATTCAGATACATTATCGTATCTATCGGCGGGCATATCGTATCTCAGATACACTACGCCGCCGTAACTTAGGGCGCAAGTTCCGTATTCAGAAAGAACTTGCGCCCTATGTTACGGCGGCGTAGTGTAAATGTGTCGGCGTAAGCCCGCCTAATTCAAATGTGGATGATGTGGGCGTGTTTTATTTAAATTACTTGTGACCCCACGTAAGTGACGTTTCTTACAAACGGCGCATGCGCCGTCCGTGAACGTTTCCAAGTGCGCATGCTCCAAATTACGCCGCAAACTGTCAATGCTTTCGACGGGAACGTAACTTACGTACAGCCCTATTCGCGAACGACTTACTCAAACGACGTAAAATACGGCGCTGTTCGTACGTTTCCGACGTCCATACCTAACATGACTTACTCCTGCTTTATGAGGGGTAACTTTACGCCGGAAAAAGCCTTACATAAACAACGTAAAAAAATGCGTCGGGCGGACGTACGTTTCTGAATCGGCGTATCTACCTAATTTGCATATTCCTTGCATAAATCTACGGAAGCGCCACCTAGCGGCCAGCGTAAATATGCAACTAAGATACGACGGTGTAAGAGGCTTACGCCAGTCGGATCTTACCAAAATTCCGACGTATCTTGTTTCCTGAATACAGAAAAAAGATACGCCGGCGCATCCTGGAAGTTACGCGGCGTATCAATAGATATCAATAGATACACCAGCGTAACTTCGTTCTGAATCCGGGCCATTATGTTTAGTTCATTTATACTTTATTTAATTAAATGGATCATATTAAGGACTTTGGTGGAGAAATTTCCTTTCCTCTCCGCACCGTTTTGGTGTCTCACTCCTTTTGCTGCAGTGAAGTGAGTCTGGCTTTTCTTATTGCACGACTCTATATAAAAATTGAACAAATGACTTTTCATTCATGTTATCCTAATTACATGGCGGTAGATTCTCGCTACGGCGGCGGTGACGTGTTCTGCAGGCCCCACACACGCCAAATAGGCCCCGAAATCTATGATAGGGCCCCCCCCCCTCCCCCGCTGTCCTCATTTTTTCCTATGGAATATCTGCGCCTGCGGCCTTTTATTATTATTACAGAAATGTCCTTTTATGTGGTGAATACAAAGAGAGAAGATAATTCCATCGCCAGCAAAACGCCGCTGTCAGCTTTATTCTGGGAAAGGATTGGTGACAGGCGGAACTATTGGGACAGATCCTCCGATCCTTCCGCAGATTTTTATTTTATTTTATTTTATTAAACTTTGCTGCAAATTGGGAACCCGGAAACTTCAATCCACATTTCAAGGTCAAAGTTCAGCAGCCCCCTTCTCTTATCCCCCCCCCCACATTTTTTATATATATTTATTTATATATAACAAGAATAAAACATAGTTTAAAGCAATATAATATTATAAATAAATATATATATATATATATATATATATATATACAATGTATATTAAACAAGAATACAATTTTGTTTAAAATGATATATATATATATATATATATTATTTTTTAACAAAAATATATATAATAATATAATATATACAGTGCTTGCCTCTCTGCGCTGCGTCGGCGTAGCGTAAAGGAGATACGCTACGGGGGCATAAATATACGCCGCTGTATGTGAATCCGGGCCATAGTGGCTAGTGATAGCAAACACAGTATCTGACAAAAGTAAGTACACATTTCTTGTATCTTTTCATGTGACAACACTGAAGAAATTACACTTTTAGGTAGATTCGGAAAGAGTTAGGCCGGCATATCAGTAGATATCAGTAGATAAGCCGACCTAACTCAGAATCTGCGCCGGCCTATGTATAAGTGTATGCTCAAACAGAGATACGCTTAAACAAAGCTAAGATAGGCCGGCTTGCGCCGTTCTATCTTAGATTGCAATTTTTCGGATGGCCGCTAGGTGGCGCTTCCATTGCGGCCGGTGTAGATTATGTAAATGAGGGGATACGCCGATTCACGAACGTACGCCAGGCCGCCGCAGTCGAATTACGTAGTTTCCGTAAGGCCTCAGGCGGCCTAAAGTTATTCCACCTATTAGGTGGAATAACAATGTTAAAGTATGGCCGCCGTTCCCACCGCGAGGTTCGAATTTTTTACGTCGTTTGTGTAAGTCGTCCGTGAATCGGGATTTACGTCGTTTACATCCACGTCGAAATCAATAGGCCCGTACGGCGTACTTAGCCGCAATGCGCACTGTGAAATGTAGGCGCCTGGCGCATGCGCAGTAGTCAAAAACGTAAAAAAACGTGAGGTCAAGCCTCATTACCATAAAACACGCCCCCCTCCCAGTCATTTGAATTAGGCGCCCTTATGCCCGCTCGTTTTAGGCTACACCGCCATAGATTAGCAGGTAAGTAGATTGAGAATCACTACTAGTCTAGCTAATTTACGGCGGTGTAGCCTAAAAAGGCTAGGCTAGGCCGCCCTAAAGTTAGGCCAATCTACCTGAATGTATCTACAATGTTGTGTAGTGAGTGTACGGGGGGAGGGGTATACACAGGGGGGGGGGGGGGTACAGCTTGTATAACAAATAACTGAACCCACAGCCATTAATGTCTAAACCGCTGGCAACAAAAGTCAGGACACCCCTAAGTGAAAATGTCCAAATTGGGCCCAATTAGCCATTTTCCCTCCCCCCATGTCATGTGACTCGTTAGTGTTACAAGGCTTTGATAGGGGCAGTTGATATAAGGGGGAGGACTCTGATGGGGACAGATGGGGACAATTGATGTAAGGGTGAGTCTGATGGGAAAAATAATGTAAAGGGGAACTCGGATGAGGACGAATTATGTAAAAGGCACCCTGATGTAAGGGGGACTCTGATGGGCACAATTGATGTAAGAGTGTTTCTGATTAGGGCAATAAATGTAAGGGGGACTCTGGTTGGGACAGTTGATGTAAGGGGGACTCTGTTGTGGACACCGGATTTAAAGGGGCACTCTGATGGGAGACTGATCTAAGGGAACCCCTGATATAAGGAAGCGCAGGTTCTGTTTAATCCTCCTAATACATTCTAGAATTCTCAGTCACTCCGGTGCCTCCTCTGGTCAGTTGTTATTTCCGGGTTATGACTCGCGGTACAGAGGTGCGCTGAGTGAATGGGGAACGCGCGTTCTCTACATATCTATCACAGTGTTGACATTATGCCCCCCGGACTTTTTATAACGCACCCCCAGATCAGATAGTCTGGATCACCATCAGGGGTCAGACAGAAGCCGGGAGGTTCATTTTTTGATGGCCTCCAATCCTTTTGTAGGGCTACAGAACTTTATTAATAACACTATTCAGGATTTATACAGGGCCAACAGTTTGCAAATGCTGTACAGTTACAATACAACTCAATACAGGGGGGTCAGGCGGGTCCTACTCCTAAGAGCTTACAATCTAAAGGTAGGGGCGAGCGATTCGTGTGATGTCACCTCGCGGCGTCTCTGCGGAAGGAGGTCTCGAGGTGTAAATGTGACTTCGGAAGCGGCTGGTAAATCAGAATATATCTCTGGTGAAGATCAAACCTACCAGGAACCCACCACAAGCCCTCCGATCATCTCCATTCACTGCTCTACACCCACACACATCTATACAAAACACACACATCAATACACAGAGCCCCCCCCCACACATATCTATACACCCCCCCCCCCCCCCATAGACATAACGGCTGATCCAATAGCAGAAAACCATAAGACGGTGCAAATGTATATAGATTTTTTTTTTTGCAATATAGATTCTTATTGCATTTTGAAAAGTAATTATTTATATATCTATATTTTTTATTCCAGATGTTTATAGAGTGCTGACAATTCACACAGCTGTATTCACATCAGTCCCTGGCCCAGGGAGCTTTCAATCTAAAGTCCTACTGTACCTTCAGACAGCAATACACTATACAATCCCGTTTAGGCCCCTTTCACACTTATACGACTTTTCCCGCGATTTGTGACGGCGAAGTCGCATGACGAGTCGTTTCCCATGATTTCCAATGACAACTATTCCTATTACAGTAGTACGACTTCAAAGTGGTCCCTGCACTTCTTTGGTCCGATTTATGATGGCAGTTACACAGGCATTCCCTGAAATGGCGGCAAAATCACGGCCAACGAAATCGCGGTAAAATCATGTGACTTTGAAGTCGCAGTAGTGTGAAAGGGGCCTTACCAAAACCATGTAATATATGAAGACAAATTGAAACATTGGCCCGGATTCACATACATCGGCGCATATTTATGCCGGCGTAGCGTATCTCTTTTACGCTACGCCGGCGCAGCGCACAGAGGCAAGCACTGGATTCTCCAAGCACTCGCCCCCACTCGCTCTTAAAGATACGCTGGGTTCCCTCGGCGTAAGCCGGCGTAGGTGGAAGTGGGCGTGAGCCATGCTAATGAGGCGTGACCCCATGCATGCGCCGTCCCGTGGACGCATCCCAGTGCGCATGCTCAGAATCACGTCGAAACAACTGCCTAAGATACGCTGAATCACTGCCTACGACGTGAACGTAACCTACGCCCAGTCATATTCACGTACTACGTAAACGACAAAAGATACGACGGCTGTTCCTTGGTCCATACCTTTGCATGAGTTGCGCCTCCCATATGGGGAATAACTTTACGCCGGACGTACGACTTACGTAAACCGTGTATATTATGCCCCGGGCGCAACTACGTTCGTGAATCGGCGTATCTCCCTCATTTGCATATGTGCATAGAAAATCAATGGGAGCGGAAAATGCGCCCAGCGTAAATATGCGCCCACGATACGACGGCGTAGGAAGCCTATTTTCAGGCGTATCTAGTTTTGTGGGCACGGCGCACAGATACGACGGCGCACATTTACACTTACGCTGCGTATCTCGAGATACGTCGGCGTAAGTGCTTTGTGAATCCGGGCCAATCTATCTATTTATTTAGTATCAAATCAGGTAGACGGCGGCCCTTGCACTACATAGTCAATGGTAGGTCTAAAGGGGATGCTACATTCCTGCTGGGGCTATAAGTGTGTGACCTGTACAAGTGTCTGGTAGGGGTAGCAGAAGTGTGGCATGGAACCAGCTGAGCTCAGCAGGGACCTGGAGGGGTGCGGAGGGATTCCGGTGTCAGTTCACCTCCATTTTTTATGAAAAAGGTGAACTTTTCCTTTAATGGTCTATTGTCACAACAAGTATGATGAACGACGTCCAGAGTCTGAGAATTCTGAGCCGGACCCCGTGGCTTCTTCATATTGCGATGGTTACTCTTAGAAGCGCCCTCCCATAATACTCGGCTTTGGATGGAGATATCTAGAGATCTAGAACTGAGACGTCTGCGTTTGGATACTTGGAAGAGGAAATCTCATTTCTCGCTCTTTCCACGCGATTCGCTCACATCCTCCCACCTCTTCCTGTTGACAAATCTTCTGTGATAAGAAATCTGAAAAAGACTTTCTTTGTGTTCGGGATTGAGAGAAGAATCCTCTACCAACGTACTGTAGATGATTTCCTTTCCATCTCACCCACAGAAGCCACCAGCTGCAGAGCCTTCCGTCATACATGGTGAGACAATAGACCTCAGAGCCCCATACCGGTGCCGGGGGGCAGAAAGCAACCAAAGTTCAACAGGTTATGGTGGCTTCAGTCTGAACCTGGAAGGTAGCCGTCACTCCTGGACCTATGAGCTGAGGGCAGGAGGTTTCCCCTCCTGGAGGTTATGTTCACAAACAGGCAGTGATGCTTTTGACATCGATCACCTGATATGGCTAAAAGGCTATTTTAAGGTCAATACCAAAGACCCAATATGACCACATGGCTAACAACATTGACCTAATATGGCCACATGGCCAAGAACATTGGCCTAACGTGGCCACATGGCCAAGAACATTGACCTAATATGGCCACATGGCCAAGTACATTGACCTAATATGGCCACATGGCCAAGAACATTGACCTAATATGACCACATGGCCAAGAACAAAGACCTAATATGGCCACATGGCCAAGAACATTGACCTAATATCGCCACATGGCCAAGAACATTGACCTAATATGGCCACATGGCCAAGAACATTGACCTAATATGGCCACATGGCCAAGTACATTGACCTAATAGGGCCACATGGCCAAGAACATTGACCTAATATGGCCACATGGACAAGAACATTGACCTAATATGGCCACATTGCCAAGTACATTGACCTAATAGGGCCACATGGCCAAGAACATTGACCTAATATGGCCACATGGACAAGTACATTGACCTAATATGGCCACATTGCCAAGTACATTGACCTAATATGGCCACATGGCTAAGAACATTGACCTAATATGGCCACATGGACAAGAACATTGACCTAACATGGCCACATGGCTAAGAACATTGACCTAATATGGCCACATGGCTAAGAACATTGACCTAATATGGCCACATGGCCAAGAACATTGACCTAATATGGCCACATGGCTAAGAACATTGACCTAATATGGCCACATGGACAAGAACATCGACCTAATATGGCCACATGGACAAGAACATTGACCTAATATGGCCACATGGACAAGAACATTGACCTAATAGGGCCACATGGACAAGAACATTGACCTAATAGGGCCACATGGCTAAGAACATTGACCTAATATGGCCACATGGACAAGAACATTGACCTAATAGGGCCACATGGCTAAGAACATTGACCTAATATGGCCACATGGCCAAGAACATTGACCTAATATGGCCACATGGCCAAGAACATTGACCTAATATGGCCACATGGACAAGAACATTGACCTAATAGGGCCACATGGACAAGAACATTGACCTAATATGGCCACATGGACAAGAACATTGACCTAATAGGGCCACATGGCTAAGAACATTGACCTAATATGGCCACATGGACAAGAACATTGACCTAATATGGCCACATGGCCAAGAACATTGACCTAATATGGCCACATGGACAAGTACATTGACCTAATATGGCCACATGGACAAGAACATTGACCTAATAGGGCCACATGGACAAGAACATTGACCTAATAGGGCCACATGGCTAAGAACATTGACCTAATATGGCCACATGGACAAGAACATTGACCTAATATGGCCACATGGACAAGAACATTGACCTAATATGGCCACATGGACAAGAACATTGACCTAATAGGGCCACATGGACAAGAACATTGACCTAATAGGGCCACATGGCTAAGAACATTGACCTAATATGGCCACATGGACAAGAACATTGACCTAATAGGGCCACATGGCTAAGAACATTGACCTAATATGGCCACATGGCCAAGAACATTGACCTAATATGGCCACATGGCCAAGAACATTGACCTAATATGGCCACATGGACAAGAACATTGACCTAATATGGCCACATGGACAAGAACATTGACCTAATATGGCCACATGGCCAAGAACATTGACCTAATATGGCCACATGGACAAGTACATTGATCTAATATGGCCACATGGCTAAGAACATTGACCTAATATGGCCATATGGCTAAGAACATTGACCTAATATGGCCACATGGACAAGAACATCGACCTAATATGACCACATGGACAAGAACATTGACCTAATATGGCCACATGGACAAGAACATTGACCTAATATGGCCACATGGCCAAGAACATTGACCTAATATGGCCACATGGACAAGAACATTGACCTAATAGGGCCACATGGCTAAGAACATTGACCTAATATGGCCACATGGACAAGAACATCGACCTAATATGACCACATGGCCAAGTACATTGGCCCAGATTCAAGAAGCAATTGCGTCTGCGTAACCATAGTTACGCAGCACAATTGCTTACTTGCGCCGGCGTTTCGAATGCTCCTGATTCAGGAACCTCGTTACGCCGACTGCAGCCTAAGATATGACTGGCATAAGGCTCTTATGCCGTCATATCGTAGGCTGCATTCTTGCGATGGCCGCTAGGGGGCGTTCCCGTTGTGGTCAGCGTATAGTATGCAAATTGCATACTAACGCCGATTTACAACCCTACGCGAGCACTGCGTACGCAGTTTACGTTGTTTGCGTACGTCGGGTTTCGCGTAAAGCTGCTCCTGCTAATAGCAGGGGCAGCCAATGCTACGTATACCCGTCGTTCCCGCGTCGCAAATTTAAAATTTTACGTTGTTTGCGTAAGTGAATCGTGAATGGCGCTGGACGCCATTCACGTTCACTTTGAAGCAAATGACGTCCTTGCGACGTCATTTGCCACAATGCACGTAGGGAAAGTTTCCCGACGGAGCATGCGCACTACGTTCAGCGCGGGAACGCGCCTAATTTAAATGATCCACGGCCCCTACGGGATCATTTAAATTACGCACCCTTACGCCGGGCATTTTTGAGGAGCGCCCACGCAAATTACGTGGCTACTGCTTCGTGAATGAAGCGTAGCGCAAATAATTTGCGGGGGCGCAGGGCAAAAACGGGACGCTGCGCCTCCATAAGGAGTGCGCAGCGGTACCTGAATCTGCCCCAGTGACCTAATATGACCACATGGCCAAGTACATTGACCTAATATGGCCATGTGGCAATAGTAGGTCACTGTCAATGAGATGACTTTGTAAATATTTATTTTCCCAAAAGTAATTTTCTTTCTTTTTTTAATTTATTTTTTAAATCCCCTCCCCCCCCCACGTCTTCAATTCTCCGCTGTGAGAAAATGAGGATTATTTTTGAATGATATAAATCAGTGTCACGCAGCAAAAACAATACAAAATATTTATATATTGTGAATATAAATCCCACCCCCCCCCCAATAAATAAACAAATAAATGTACATTAATTTATTGTATTTTGGATTCAAATTCACAATATATAAATTTTTTTTTTTTTTTTTTTTTTTGCTGCGATACACTGATTTATATCATTTATTTTGTTGTGAAATCACTTCCACGGTGGTTGGCGGGTCATCAATTTCTTATATATATTTTATATATTCTTTACACATTGATCATCTCTTGTGATAATTATTATATTCCTTTTTATATATTCATTATTTTTTTATAAATACAAGGCGTTATCTGATTGGAAGTGGAGATTGACCAGGACTGGTCATCGGACTAGGAGGGCATCTAGGGGGCAGGTGCTGATAGGAGGAGAGGGCAGAGTGACCGGGAGAAGAGCTCCTCGCTGTCCAATCAGGGGCTGGGGGGGGCGAGTCCAGGACTGGTCATCGGACTAGGAGGGCATCTAGGGGGCAGGTGCTGATAGGAGGAGAGGGCAGAGTGACCGGGAGAAGAGCTCCTCGCTGTCCAATCAGGGGCTGGGGGGGGCGAGTCCAGGACTGGTCATCGGACTAGGAGGGCATCTAGGGGGCAGGTGCTGATAGGAGGAGAGGGCAGAGTGACCGGGAGAAGAGCTCCTCGCTGTCCAATCAGGGGCTGGGGGGGGCGAGTCCAGGACTGGTCATCGGACTAGGAGGGCATCTAGGGGGCAGGTGCTGATAGGAGGAGAGGGCAGAGTGACCGGGAGAAGAGCTCCTCGCTGTCCAATCAGGGGCTGGGGGGGGGCGAGTCCAGGACTGGTCATCGGACTAGGAGGGCATCTAGGGGGCAGGTGCTGATAGGAGGAGAGGGCAGAGTGACCGGGAGAAGAGCTCCTCACTGTCCAATAGCAGGCCCGGGTCCCGGAATCGGCCACTTCTACAAATCATCTGAGATTTAGGAATCTGAATCACGTTCTGCTCCTGCACAGATTTTCTGGGTGTCTTTGATATATTTTCTATGCCCCCCCCCTCCCCCCACCTGTGGTCTCCGTCGCCTCTCCTTCCTATATTCCTCTCCGCTGTGCCTCGTCGTCTCTCCTGATTGGCTGTGGTCTCCCCACAACAACAGGAAACGTTCGATGGTGTGCGCTGGGAGAGAGGATACTAGGAGCGGAAGATGGGGGAGGGGGGTACCCACAAAACCACTTCAGACCCCCCCAGTCCTCCGTCTGCCAGAATCAAACGCACTGCGGTCTGCCGCTCCGACCCGCGCGCCCTTCACGACCCCAACGCCCTTCACACCCTGCGCACCGACACCGTACATCAAATTCTAGGATGTGACAGGAAATATCTCTGATTGTTGTATCCAAAATCTGTACACAATGTAACCAAAAAATCTTCCCCCCAAATATGGTACCGAGCGCCCCACATGTCCCCCCAAATATGGTACCGAGCGCCCCATATGTCCCCCCAAATATGGTATCGAGCGCCCCACATGTCCTCCCAAATATGGTATCGAGCGCCCCACATGTCCTCCCAAATATGGTACCGAGTGCCCCATATGTCCCCCCAAATATGGTACCGAGCGCCCCACATGTCCCCCAAATATGGTACCGAGTGCCCCATATGTCCCCCCAAATATGGTACCGAGCGCCCCACATGTCCCCCCAAATATGGTCCCGAGCGCCCCACATGTCCCCCCAAATATGGTCCCGAGCGCCCCACATGTCCCCCCAAATATGGTACCGAGTGCCCCACATGTCCCCCAAATATGGTACCGAGCGCCCCACATGTCCCCCCAAATATGGTCCCGAGCGCCCCACATGTCCCCCCAAATATGGTACCGAGCCCCCCACATGTCCCCCCAAATATGGTACCGAGTGCCCCATATGTCCCCCCAAATATGGTACCGAGCGCCCCACATGTCCCCCAAATATGGTACCGAGCGCCCCACATGTCCCCCCAAATATGGTCCCGAGCGCCCCACATGTCCCCCCAAATATGGTACCGAGCCCCCCACATGTCCCCCCAAATATGGTACCGAGCCCCCCACATGTCCCCCCAAATATGGTACCGAGCGCCCCACATGTCCCCCCAAATATGGTATCGAGCGCCCCACATGTCCTCCCAAATATGGTACCAAGCGCCCCATATGTCCCCCCAAATATGGTACCGAGCGCCCCATATGTCCCCCCAAATATGGTACCGAGCGCCCCACATGTCCCCCCAAATATGGTACCAAGCGCCCCATATGTCCCCCCAAATATGGTACCGAGCGCCCCATATGTCCCCCCAAATATGGTACCAAGCGCCCCATATGTCCCCCCAAATATGGTACCGAGCGCCCCACATGTCCCCCCAAATATGGTACCGAGCGCCCCACATGTCCTCCCAAATATGGTACCGAGCGCCCCACGTCATCCCAAATATGGTACCGAGCGCCCCACATGTCCCCCCAAATATGGTACCGAGCGCCCCATATGTCCCCCCAAATACGGTTCCGAGCGCCCCATATGTCCCCCCAAATATGGTACCGAGCGCCCCACATGTCCCCCCAAATATGGTACCGAGCGCCCCATATGTCCCCCCAAATACGGTTCCGAGCGCCCCATATGTCCCCCCAAATATGGTACCGAGCGCCCCACATGTCCTCCCAAATATGGTACCGAGCGCCCCACATGTCCTCCCAAATATGGTACCGAGCGCCCCACATGTCCCACCAAATATGGTACCGAGCGCCCCACATGTCCCCCCAAATATTGTACCGAGTGCCCCATATGTCCCCCCAAATATGGCACCGAGTGCCCCATATGTCCCCCCAAATATGGCACCAAGCGCCCCATATGTCCCCCCAAATATTGTACCGAGCGCCCCATATGTCCCCCCAAATATTGTACCAAGCGCCCCATATGTCCCCCCAAAAATGGTACCGAGCGCCCCATATGTCCCCCCAAATATGGTACAGGACACCCCACATGTCCCCCACATATTGTACCGGACACCCCATATGTCACCCCACATATTGTACGGGACGAGGGGTGTCTGATCTCATTCTTTTCCCATCTGATGCCAAAAAAAATCCAAAATACAATTTTATACAATAGAACTTTATCCTGGAGAGGTGATAGATAAAGATCAATATTATTCTAAAACATTATCCGTGAGAGAAAAACAATGATAAATAAATAGAGTTCTCTATATGTATCTATATGTATCTATATGTATCTATATGTATCTATATTTATCTATATGTATCTATATGTATCTATATTTATCTATATGTATCTATATGTATCTATATTTATCTATATGTATCTATATGTATCTATATGTATCTATATGTATCTATATTTATCTATATTTATCTATATGTATCTATATTTATCTATATGTATCTATATTTATCTATATGTATCTATATTTATCTATATGTATCTATATGTATCTATATGTATCTATATGTATCTATATGTATCTATATGTATCTATATGTATCTATATTTATCTATATGTATCTATATGTATCTATATTTATCTATATGTATCTATATGTATCTATATGTATCTATATGTATCTATATGTATCTATATGTATCTATATTTATCTATATTTATCTATATGTATCTATATTTATCTATATGTATCTATATTTATCTATATTTATCTATATGTATCTATATTTATCTATATTTATCTATATGTATCTATATTTATCTATATGTATCTATATGTATCTATATTTATCTATCTATATCTATATGTGTCTATATTTATTTATCTATCTATCTAGAAAGAAAGAAAGAAAGGAAGAAAAATATAATACAGATAGAGTATGCATGCTGTCTATCTATCTTGTTATCTATCTATCTATCTATCTATCTATCTATCTATCTATCTATCTATCTGTCTATCTGTCTGTCTGTCTGTCTGTCTGTCTGTCTGTCTGTCTATCTGTCTATCTATCTCTATATTCTCTATCTATCTATCTATCTATCTATCTATCTATCTATCTATCTATCTATCTATCTATCTATCTATCTATCTATCTATCTATCTATCTATCTATCTGCACATACAAATCTTATCCGGCCCTAAAATATGAAAATAAATCTTTGTACAGCCTGAATATTGATCGGTGATCATAGAACACAAGTCTGATCGATACAAGACTCCCGCCTGCCGGTGACCCCAACACCCCATCCAGAGATAAACAGACTTCCTGGGGGGGAAGAAAGAAGATTACTAATATTAGGATACTGATAGATAGACAGGATACTGATACTGATATATCTATCTGTCTGTCTGTCTATCTATCTATCTATCTATCTATCTATCTATCTATCTATCTATCTATCTATCTATCTATCTATCTATCTATCTGTCTATCAGTATCCTAATATTAGTAATCTTCTCCCCCCCCCCGGTGTCTCCCCCTCCAGGAAATCTGTGTATCTCTGGATGGGGTGTTGGGGTCACCCGCAGGCGGGAGTCTTGTATTGATCAGACTTGTGTTCTCTGATCACCGATCAATATTCAGGCAGTACAAAGATTTATTTTCATATTTTAGGATAAGATTTGTATGTGAAGGATGTGGATTGTAATATGTGTGATCGGTTTTCCCCGCACTGGAGATGATCGGTCACTTTGCTCCAATTTTATCATTTCCCGGGTTGGATACAAATCTTCATCACAGGAAATGTTACTTGTTGTTACATTTTGTTACATTTTGTTACATTTTGTTACATTTTGTTACTTTTTGTTACTTTTTGTTACTTTTTGTTACATTTTGTTTTTCTTTTTCTATAATCAGAAGAGATTTTCTATCAACATTTGGAGACATGAAGAAGGGAGTCTGCGTTTGTCTTCTGTATCTGCAGACATGTGAGTGACACCAGGCAACCCTTCGGTGACAACCCACGGGGGGCGGGGGTGGGGGGGGGTAAGAGCATGTGATGCCCCGAGGTTTTACTGCAAGCTGGCCAAAATATCTCTGCATGTTTTCTAAAAGATGAATTCCTAATCATCATGCATTGAAAAGAGTATCTACCCCAGAGGTGTGCGCAGTGTATTGCATTAGGGTGTGCACCCCAAAGCTCAAACACACAGTACTGATCACTCACAAAGTTCATTCAGAAGGGGAAGGAGATGGCCAATTACATATTTACCGGCACCTTCCTCCACACATCCTAAAACATCCTACAACAGCTGGCGGGAGAGGAGGGAAGCTGGTAGCACTGCAGGGGGAAGCCAGCAAAGTAGGGGGAATCTGTGCTGTAAAGGGTGATTAGGGTGTGCCTGGGCACACCTGGCACACCCTGTGCGCACGCCTATGCCCAGAGGTAGGACTATAATTCTAATCAAGACTCTGGTCCGGCCACATCTGGAGTATTCCGTCCAGTTCTGGTCACCAGTCCTCAGGAAAGATGTGCTGGAACTGGAGAGAATCTAGAGAAGGCCAACTGAGATAATAAGGGGGTTGGAGGAGCTCAGCTATGGGGGAGGGAGGAGCTCAGCTATGGGGGAGGGAGGAGCTCAGCTATGGGGGAGGGAGAAGCTCAGCTATGGGGGAGGGAGGAGCTCAGCTATGGAGGAGGGAGGAGCTCAGCTATGGGGGAGGGAGGAGCTCAGCTATGGGGGAGGGAGGAGCTCAGCTATGGGGGTTGGAGGAGCTCAGCTGTGGGGGAGGGAGGAGCTCAGCTATGGGGGAGGGAGGAGCTCAGCTATGACGGAGGGAGGAGCTCAGCTTTGGAGGAGGGAGGAACTCAGTTATGGAGTAGGGAGGAGCTAAGCTATGGAGGAGGGAGGAGCTAAGCTATGGGGGAGGAGCCCACCTATGGGGGTTAGAGGAGCTCAGCTATGGGGGAAAGCTCAGTTCTGGGGAAGGGAGGAGCTCAGCTATGGGGAGGGAGGAGCTAAGCTATGGAGGAGGGAGGAGCTAAGCTATGGGGGAGGAGCCCACCTATGGGGGTTAGAGGAGCTCAGCTATGGGGGGGAGCTCAGCTATGGGGGGAAGCTCAGTTCTGGGGGAGGGAGGAGCTCAGCTATGGGGGAGGGAGGAGCTCAGCTATGGGGGAGGGAGGAGCTCAGTTCTGGGGAGGGAGGAGCTCAGCTATGGGGGAGGGAGGAGCTCAGCTATGGGGGGAGCTCAGTTCTGGGGGAGGGAGGAGTTCAGCTATGACGGAGGGAGGAGCTCAGCTATGGAGGTTGGAGGAGCTCAGCTATGGGGGAGGATCTCAGCTACGGGGAAGGGAGGAGCTCAGTTACGAGGAACAACTACAAGCACTAAACATTCTCCCCGAAGAAGAGACGCTGGGAGGAGATATGATAGAGATCTACAAACGAAGGGCTGAAGGGCGATGATATTACGGGGAGAAAACTATTCAGAGTCTCAGAGAGCTGAAGACGAAATGCTGCGACTCAATGAAGTTGGACAGAAGGGTTCTTTACTGTCAGAGCAGTAAGGATGTGGAACTCCCTTCCACAATCAGTGGAGACAGCGGGAAGTATAGATCTTTCACACAACCCTTAGATGGGCATCTTGAACACAATATACAGGGATGTGGGGGATGGAAGAACACACGCGGGAAGGTGGCTGCCCATGTCCTTACCTTAGGAGGTGGTGCCGGATCGGGGGTGGGGCTCCTGGAAGCTGCCCCTCTGCCCCTCCACCCCTCCATCTGCTGCAGCTTGCCGAGGGAAAAGTCAGGGCCGTTGCTTCTCCTCCCAGGCCGTACAGGATGTGAGTCCTGAGACCCGATTGGTTGGGAAGCCCTAAGACTCCCTGGCCAAGCAGGTCTCCAGATCTGCTTTCTGATTGGCCGGGAGCAGAAGCAGGAAGACATTGATGAATATTAATTTGCTATTGTCACACAACTGGGTGGGATCAGGGCGCAATGCTCTGCGCCCTGAGCCCACCCTTTCTTAGAGCCAATTAGAACCTCAGGCTCTAATCATGTGCTTCAAAATAAAGAAAAGCCCCATTGGACTCCATGCGTCCGGCGCCCTGTATGTAGATTAGGGGGCAGGTACATGGATTCGGGGGGCGGTGCCTGTATGTAGATTAGTGGGTGGGTACATGGATTCGGGGGGGCGGTGCCTGTATGTAGATTAGTGGGTGGGTACATGGATTCGGGGGGGCGGTGCCTGTATGTAGATTAGTGGGTGGGTACATGGATTAGGAGGGGGCAGTGCCTGTATGTAGATTAGTGGGTGGGTACATGGATTTGGGGGGGGCGGTGCCTGTATGTAGATTAGTGGGCAGGTACATGGATTCGGGGTGGCGGTGCCTGTATGTAGATTAGGGGGCGGGTACATGGATTAGGAGGGGGCGGTGCCTGTATGTAGATTAGTGGGTGGGTACATGGATTCGGGGGGGGCGGTGCCTGTATGTAGATTAGGGGGCGGGTACATGGATTCGGGGGCGGTGCCTGTATGTAGATTAGTGGTCGGGTACATGGATTCGGGGGGGGGCGGTGCCTGTATGTAGATTAGGGGGCGGGTACATGGATTCGGGGGGGCGGTGCCTGTATGTAGATTAGGGGGCGGGTACATGGATTTGGGGGGGGCGGTGCCTGTATGTAGATTAGTGGGCAGGTACATGGATTCGGGGTGGCGGTGCCTGTATGTAGATTAGGGGGCGGGTACATGGATTAGGAGGGGGCGGTGCCTGTATGTAGATTAGTGGGCGGGTACATGGATTCGGGGGGGCGGTGCCTGTATGTAGATTAGGGGGCGGGTACATGGATTCGGGGGCGGTGCCTGTATGTAGATTAGTGGTCGGGTACATGGATTTGGGGGGGGCGGTGCCTGTATGTAGATTAGGGGGCGGGTACATGGATTAGGAGGGGGCGGTGCCTGTATGTAGATTAGTGGGCGGGTACATGGATTCGGGGGGGCGGTGCCTGTATGTAAATTAGGGGGCGGGTACATGGATTCGGGGGCGGTGCCTGTATGTAGATTAGTGGGCGGGTACATGGATTTGGAGGGGGCGGTGCCACTGCGCGTTTCATGGAGCGGCTGCCATTGCTCAGCTTCTCTCTTTAGCTTGTTCAGTTAAACTTTGACAATAAAGCCTGGAAGCTGATTGGTTCCTTTGCAGAGCCCGCCCCCGGACTTCTCACATTTATAGCATTTCAGCTTATTATGTGACGGCGGCGTTGGTTTTCTTTTTTCACACTTGTTTTCTTTTATTTTAACCTGGAAATCCCAACATTATCCCGCTTCCTGTCCCAGGGTGACCGCCGTACTGAGCAGCATTGTCAGCCAGTGGCGGTTCGTCCATAGAGAGCGCTGGAGCGCCGCCCCCTCTGGCTCTCACTGCCACTGAGTGAAATAACATAGATCCATGCATTGCACGAATCGATGTTATTTTCGCCGCTGCCGCTGTTATTCAGATGGTCGGCGCTCAATGTCCGGCCATCTGAATAACGCCAGCTGGTTGGCTGTAAGGAAATGTCTATCAAAGCCAACAGCTCTGATAGGCTTTCCCAATACAGCCCTCGGGTCCCGGAAGCTTATTCTCGGAGCGCACAGACTGTACGCCCCTTGAATAAGATGACAGGCGTCTCAGCCAATCAGGTTGGCCGGTTCTGGCTACCTGTAACCTGATTGGCTGAGACGCCTGTCAGTCATCGAGGGAGGGCGGGAGAAGACATCGTGGGACGTGGATGCCTGACTCCAGTAAAGGTAAGTGCCGGGCGGGGGGGGGAACGCAATTTACAGGGCACAGTGGGGACAATTGGCACAGCGGCGACCATTAAAGGGCACAGTGGTGACAATGTATGGCACAGTGGGGACAATTGGCACAGTGGCTGCGTTTGATGGCATGTAACAGTGACTGCGTTTGGGCACAGTGAGACTGCAATTTTTTTTTTCCTTTGCGCCCCCCCAAAAATTTTGAGCACCAGCCGCCACTGACTGTCAGCCTTGGGACAAGGAGCGTATTGGGACTACAAAACACCTCCCTCTCTTCTGCAGAACATAGATGACATTTTTATTCTCTCTTTTGATATAAATTGTGTTTTTCAGACCTGTCCCTGGCGTCCGGTGAGCGGTTCCTGTATAAGGCGGGTGATCGGGTCACAGTGCCGTGCGGCATGAATTCCCCCGGGGACATCGAGTGGAAGAAAAACGGGACGCGTATAATAAAGATCGAAAAAGGAAAAACCATTCTCGGTGCAACAAAGGACAAAACAAGTGAGAGTATTATATATATATCGTCCTATCAGATCCCTCTATTATTATATATATATCGTCCTATCAGATCCCTCTATTATTATACATGACGTCCTATCAGGTCCCTCTATTATTATACATGACGTCCTATCAGATCCATCTCTGTGAGAGCAGGGGGAGGGGCAAGTGATGGGGAAGCGGGGAGGGTGGAGACTAAGGGGGTGTAAGGTCACGTAGTGAGAGCAGGGGGAGGGGCAAGTGATGGGGAAGCGGGGCAGGGTGGAGAGTAAGGGGGTGTTAGGTCAGGTAGTGAGAGCAGGGGGAGGGGCAAGTGATGGGGAAGCGGGGCAGGGTGGAGAGTAAGGGGGTGTAAGGTCACGTAGTGAGAGCAGGGGGAGGGGCAAGTGATGGGGAAGCGGGGCAGAGTGGAGAGTAAGGGGGTGTAAGGTCACGTAGTGAGAGCAGGGGGAGGGGCAAGTGATGGGGAAGCGGGGAGGGTGGAGACTAAGGGGGTGTTAGGTCAGGTAGTGAGAGCAGGGGGAGGGGCAAGTGATGGGGAAGCGGGGCAGGGTGGAGAGTAAGGGGGTGTTAGGTCAGGTAGTGAGAGCAGGGGGAGGGGCAAGTGATGGGGAAGCGGGGCAGGGTGGAGAGTAAGGGGGTGTTAGGTCACGTAGTGAGAGCAGGGGGAGGGGCAAGTGATGGGGGAGCAGGGGCAGGGTGGAGAGTAAGGGGGTGTAAGGTCACGTAGTGAGAGCAGGGGGAGGGGCAAGTGATGGGGAAGCGGGGCAGGGTGGAGAGTAAGGGGGTGTTAGGTCACGTAGTGAGAGCAGGGGGAGGGGCAAGTGATGGGGAAGCGGAGCAGGGTGGAGAGTAAGGGGGTGTAAGGTCACGTAGTGAGAGCAGGGGGAGGGGCAAGTGATGGGGAAGCGGGGCAGGGTGGAGAGTAAGGGGGTGTTAGGTCAGGTAGTGAGAGCAGGGGGAGGGGCAAGTGATGGGGAAGCGGGGCAGGGTGGTGAGTAAGGGGGTGTTAGGTCAGGTAGTGAGAGCAGGGGGAGGGGCAAGTGATGGGGAAGCGGGGCAGGGTGGTGAGTAAGGGGGTGTAAGGTCACGTAGTGAGAGCAGGGGGAGGGGCAAGTGATGGGGAAGCGGGGCAGGGTGGAGAGTAAGGGGGTGTTAGGTCAGGTAGTGAGAGCAGGGGGAGGGGCAAGTGATGGGGAAGCGGGGCAGGGTGGAGAGTAAGGGGGTGTTAGGTCACGTAGTGAGAGCAGGGGGAGGGGCAAGTGATGGGGGAGCAGGGGGAGGGTGGAGACTAAGGGGGTGTAAGGTCACGTAGTGAGAGCAGGGGGAGGGGCAAGTGATGGGGAAGCGGGGCAGGGTGGTGAGTAAGGGGGTGTAAGGTCACGTAGTGAGAGCAGGGGGAGGGGCAAGTGATGGGGAAGCGGGGCAGGGTGGAGAGTAAGGGGGTGTAAGGTCACGTAGTGAGAGCAGGGGGAGGGGCAAGTGATGGGGAAGCAGGGGGAGGGTGGAGAGTAAGGGGGTGTTAGGTCATGTAGTGAGAGCAGGGGGAGGGGCAAGTGATGGGGAAGCGGGGCAGGGTGGAGAGTAAGGGGGTGTAAGGTCACGTAGTGAGAGCAGGGGGAGGGGCAAGTGATGGGGAAGCGGGGCAGGGTGGAGAGTAAGGGGGTGTAAGGTCACGTAGTGAGAGCAGGGGGAGGGGCAAGTGATGGGGAAGCGGGGCAGGGTGGAGAGTAAGGGGGTGTTAGGTCAGGTAGTGAGAGCAGGGGGAGGGGCAAGTGATGGGGAAGCGGGGCAGAGTGGTGAGTAAGGGGGTGTTAGGTCACGTAGTGAGAGCAGGGGGAGGGGCAAGTGATGGGGAAGCGGGGCAGGGTGGTGAGTAAGGGGGTGTAAGGTCACGTAGTGAGAGCAGGGGGAGGGGCAAGTGATGGGGAAGCGGGGCAGGGTGGAGAGTAAGGGGGTGTAAGGTCACGTAGTGAGAGCAGGGGGAGGGGCAAGTGATGGGGAAGCGGGGCAGGGTGGAGAGTAAGGGGGTGTTAGGTCAGGTAGTGAGAGCAGGGGGAGGGGCAAGTGATGGGGAAGCGGGGCAGGGTGGAGAGTAAGGGGGTGTTAGGTCAGGTAGTGAGAGCAGGGGGAGGGGCAAGTGATGGGGGAGCGGGGCAGAGTGGTGAGTAAGGGGGTGTTAGGTCACGTAGTGAGAGCAGGGGGAGGGGCAAGTGATGGGGAAGCGGGGCAGGGTGGTGAGTAAGGGGGTGTAAGGTCACGTAGTGAGAGCAGGGGGAGGGGCAAGTGATGGGGAAGCTGGGCAGGGTGGAGAGTAAGGGGGTGTAAGGTCACGTAGTGAGAGCAGGGGGAGGGGCAAGTGATGGGGAAGCAGGGGGAGGGTGGAGAGTAAGGGGGTGTTAGGTCATGTAGTGAGAGCAGGGGGAGGGGCAAGTGATGGGGAAGCGGGGCAGGGTGGAGAGTAAGGGGGTGTAAGGTCACGTAGTGAGAGCAGGGGGAGGGGCAAGTGATGGGGAAGCGGGGCAGGGTGGAGAGTAAGGGGGTGTAAGGTCACGTAGTGAGAGCAGGGGGAGGGGCAAGTGATGGGGAAGCGGGGCAGGGTGGAGAGTAAGGGGGTGTTAGGTCAGGTAGTGAGAGCAGGGGGAGGGGCAAGTGATGGGGAAGCGGGGCAGAGTGGTGAGTAAGGGGGTGTTAGGTCACGTAGTGAGAGCAGGGGGAGGGGCAAGTGATGGGGAAGCGGGGCAGGGTGGTGAGTAAGGGGGTGTAAGGTCACGTAGTGAGAGCAGGGGGAGGGGCAAGTGATGGGGAAGCGGGGCAGGGTGGAGAGTAAGGGGGTGTAAGGTCACGTAGTGAGAGCAGGGGGAGGGGCAAGTGATGGGGAAGCGGGGCAGGGTGGAGAGTAAGGGGGTGTTAGGTCAGGTAGTGAGAGCAGGGGGAGGGGCAAGTGATGGGGAAGCGGGGCAGGGTGGAGAGTAAGGGGGTGTTAGGTCAGGTAGTGAGAGCAGGGGGAGGGGCAAGTGATGGGGGAGCGGGGCAGAGTGGTGAGTAAGGGGGTGTTAGGTCACGTAGTGAGAGCAGGGGGAGGGGCAAGTGATGGGGAAGCGGGGCAGGGTGGTGAGTAAGGGGGTGTAAGGTCACGTAGTGAGAGCAGGGGGAGGGGCAAGTGATGGGGAAGCGGGGCAGGGTGGAGAGTAAGGGGGTGTAAGGTCACGTAGTGAGAGCAGGGGGAGGGGCAAGTGATGGGGAAGCGGGGCAGGGTGGAGAGTAAGGGGGTGTTAGGTCAGGTAGTGAGAGCAGGGGGAGGGGCAAGTGATGGGGAAGCGGGGCAGGGTGGAGAGTAAGGGGGTGTTAGGTCAGGTAGTGAGAGCAGGGGGAGGGGCAAGTGATGGGGAAGCGGGGCAGGGTGGAGAGTAAGGGGGTGTTAGGTCACGTAGTGAGAGCAGGGGGAGGGGCAAGTGATGGGGAAGCGGGGCAGGGTGGAGAGTAAGGGGGTGTTAGGTCAGGTAGTGAGAGCAGGGGGAGGGGCAAGTGATGGGGGAAGCGGGGCAGGGTGGTGAGTAAGGGGGTGTAAGGTCACGTAGTGAGAGCAGGGGGAGGGGCAAGTGATGGGGAAGCGGGGCAGAGTGGTGAGTAAGGGGGTGTAAGGTCACGTAGTGAGAGCAGGGGGAGGGGCAAGTGATGGGGAAGCGGGGCAGGGTGGAGAGTAAGGGGGTGTTAGGTCAGGTAGTGAGAGCAGGGGGAGGGGCAAGTGATGGGGAAGCGGGGCAGGGTGGAGAGTAAGGGGGTGTTAGGTCACGTAGTGAGAGCAGGGGGAGGGGCAAGTGATGGGGGAGCAGGGGGAGGGTGGAGACTAAGGGGGTGTAAGGTCACGTAGTGAGAGCAGGGGGAGGGGCAAGTGATGGGGAAGCGGGGCAGGGTGGTGAGTAAGGGGGTGTAAGGTCACGTAGTGAGAGCAGGGGGAGGGGCAAGTGATGGGGAAGCGGGGCAGGGTGGAGAGTAAGGGGGTGTAAGGTCACGTAGTGAGAGCAGGGGGAGGGGCAAGTGATGGGGAAGCGGGGCAGGGTGGAGAGTAAGGGGGTGTTAGGTCAGGTAGTGAGAGCAGGGGGAGGGGCAAGTGATGGGGAAGCGGGGCAGGGTGGTGAGTAAGGGGGTGTTAGGTCACGTAGTGAGAGCAGGGGGAGGGGCAAGTGATGGGGAAGCGGGGCAGGGTGGAGAGTAAGGGGGTGTAAGGTCACGTAGTGAGAGCAGGGGGAGGGGCAAGTGATGGGGAAGCGGGGCAGAGTGGTGAGTAAGGGGGTGTAAGGTCACGTAGTGAGAGCAGGGGGAGGGGCAAGTGATGGGGAAGCGGGGCAGGGTGGAGAGTAAGGGGGTGTTAGGTCACGTAGTGAGAGCAGGGGGAGGGGCAAGTGATGGGGAAGCGGGGCAGGGTGGTGAGTAAGGGGGTGTAAGGTCACGTAGTGAGAGCAGGGGGAGGGGCAAGTGATGGGGAAGCGGGGCAGAGTGGTGAGTAAGGGGGTGTAAGGTCACGTAGTGAGAGCAGGGGGAGGGGCAAGTGATGGGGAAGCGGGGCAGGGTGGAGAGTAAGGGGGTGTTAGGTCAGGTAGTGAGAGCAGGGGGAGGGGCAAGTGATGGGGAAGCAGGGGCAGGGTGGAGAGTAAGGGGGTGTAAGGTCACGTAGTGAGAGCAGGGGGAGGGGCAAGTGATGGGGAAGCGGGGCAGGGTGGAGAGTAAGGGGGTGTAAGGTCACGTAGTGAGAGCAGGGGGAGGGGCAAGTGATGGGGAAGCGGGGCAGGGTGGAGAGTAAGGGGGTGTTAGGTCAGGTAGTGAGAGCAGGGGGAGGGGCAAGTGATGGGGAAGCGGGGCAGGGTGGAGAGTAAGGGGGTGTTAGGTCACGTAGTGAGAGCAGGGGGAGGGGCAAGTGATGGGGAAGCGGGGCAGAGTGGTGAGTAAGGGGGTGTAAGGTCACGTAGTGAGAGCAGGGGGAGGGGCAAGTGATGGGGAAGCGGGGCAGGGTGGAGAGTAAGGGGGTGTTAGGTCACGTAGTGAGAGCAGGGGGAGGGGCAAGTGATGGGGAAGCGGGGCAGGGTGGAGAGTAAGGGGGTGTTAGGTCAGGTAGTGAGAGCAGGGGGAGGGGCAAGTGATGGGGAAGCGGGGCAGGGTGGAGAGTAAGGGGGTGTTAGGTCACGTAGTGAGAGCAGGGGGAGGGGCAAGTGATGGGGGAGCAGGGGCAGGGTGGAGAGTAAGGGGGTGTAAGGTCACGTAGTGAGAGCAGGGGGAGGGGCAAGTGATGGGGAAGCGGGGCAGGGTGGAGAGTAAGGGGGTGTAAGGTCACGTAGTGAGAGCAGGGGGAGGGGCAAGTGATGGGGAAGCGGGGGAGGGTGGAGAGTAAGGGGGTGTAAGGTCACGTAGTGAGAGCAGGGGGAGGGGCAAGTGATGGGGAAGCGGGGCAGGGTGGAGAGTAAGGGGGTGTTAGGTCAGGTAGTGAGAGCAGGGGGAGGGGCAAGTGATGGGGAAGCGGGGCAGGGTGGAGAGTAAGGGGGTGTAAGGTCACGTAGTGAGAGCAGGGGGAGGGGCAAGTGATGGGGAAGCGGGGCAGGGTGGTGAGTAAGGGGGTGTAAGGTCAGGTAGTGAGAGCAGGGGGAGGGGCAAGTGATGGGGAAGCGGGGCAGGGTGGTGAGTAAGGGGGTGTAAGGTCACGTAGTGAGAGCAGGGGGAGGGGCAAGTGATGGGGAAGCGGGGCAGGGTGGTGAGTACGGGGGTGTAAGGTCACGTAGTGAGAGCAGGGGGAGGGGCAAGTGATGGGGAAGCGGGGCAGGGTGGAGAGTAAGGGGGTGTTAGGTCAGGTAGTGAGAGCAGGGGGAGGGGCAAGTGATGGGGAAGCGGGGCAGGGTGGAGAGTAAGGGGGTGTAAGGTCACGTAGTGAGAGCAGGGGGAGGGGCAAGTGATGGGGAAGCGGGGCAGGGTGGAGAGTAAGGGGGTGTAAGGTCACGTAGTGAGAGCAGGGGGAGGGGCAAGTGATGGGGAAGCGGGGCAGGGTGGTGAGTAAGGGGGTGTTAGGTCAGGTAGTGAGAGCAGGGGGAGGGGCAAGTGATGGGGAAGCGGGGCAGGGTGGAGAGTAAGGGGGTGTTAGGTCAGGTAGTGAGAGCAGGGGGAGGGGCAAGTGATGGGGAAGCGGGGCAGGGTGGAGAGTAAGGGGGTGTAAGGTCACGTAGTGAGAGCAGGGGGAGGGGCAAGTGATGGGGAAGCGGGGCAGGGTGGAGACTAAGGGGGTGTTAGGTCAGGTAGTGAGAGCAGGGGGAGGGGCAAGTGATGGGGAAGCGGGGCAGGGTGGAGAGTAAGGGGGTGTAAGGTCACGTAGTGAGAGCAGGGGGAGGGGCAAGTGATGGGGGAGCAGGGGGAGGGTGGAGAGTAAGGGGGTGTAAGGTCACGTAGTGAGAGCAGGGGGAGGGGCAAGTGATGGGGAAGCGGGGGAGGGTGGAGAGTAAGGGGGTGTTAGGTCAGGTAGTGAGAGCAGGGGGAGGGGCAAGTGATGGGGAAGCGGGGCAGGGTGGTGAGTAAGGGGGTGTTAGGTCAGGTAGTGAGAGCAGGGGGAGGGGCAAGTGATGGGGAAGCGGGGCAGGGTGGTGAGTAAGGGGGTGTAAGGTCACGTAGTGAGAGCAGGGGGAGGGGCAAGTGATGGGGAAGCGGGGCAGGGTGGTGAGTAAGGGGGTGTAAGGTCACGTAGTGAGAGCAGGGGGAGGGGCAAGTGATGGGGGAGCAGGGGGAGGGTGGAGAGTAAGGGGGTGTTAGGTCACGTAGTGAGAGCAGGGGGAGGGGCAAGTGATGGGGGAGCAGGGGGAGGGTGGAGACTAAGGGGGTGTAAGGTCACGTAGTGAGAGCAGGGGGAGGGGCAAGTGATGGGGAAGCGGGGCAGGGTGGAGAGTAAGGGGGTGTTAGGTCACGTAGTGAGAGCAGGGGGAGGGGCAAGTGATGGGGAAGCGGGGCAGGGTGGAGAGTAAGGGGGTGTAAGGTCAGGTAGTGAGAGCAGGGGGAGGGGCAAGTGATGGGGAAGCGGGGCAGGGTGGAGAGTAAGGGGGTGTAAGGTCACGTAGTGAGAGCAGGGGGAGGGGCAAGTGATGGGGAAGCGGGGCAGGGTGGAGAGTAAGGGGGTGTTAGGTCACGTAGTGAGAGCAGGGGGAGGGGCAAGTGATGGGGAAGCGGGGCAGGGTGGTGAGTAAGGGGGTGTAAGGTCACGTAGTGAGAGCAGGGGGAGGGGCAAGTGATGGGGAAGCGGGGCAGAGTGGTGAGTAAGGGGGTGTAAGGTCACGTAGTGAGAGCAGGGGGAGGGGCAAGTGATGGGGAAGCGGGGCAGGGTGGAGAGTAAGGGGGTGTAAGGTCACGTAGTGAGAGCAGGGGGAGGGGCAAGTGATGGGGAAGCGGGGCAGAGTGGTGAGTAAGGGGGTGTAAGGTCACGTAGTGAGAGCAGGGGGAGGGGCAAGTGATGGGGAAGCGGGGCAGGGTGGTGAGTAAGGGGGTGTAAGGTCACGTAGTGAGAGCAGGGGGAGGGGCAAGTGATGGGGAAGCGGGGCAGGGTGGAGAGTAAGGGGGTGTTAGGTCAGGTAGTGAGAGCAGGGGGAGGGGCAAGTGATGGGGAAGCGGGGCAGGGTGGAGAGTAAGGGGGTGTAAGGTCACGTAGTGAGAGCAGGGGGAGGGGCAAGTGATGGGGAAGCGGGGCAGGGTGGAGAGTAAGGGGGTGTTAGGTCACGTAGTGAGAGCAGGGGGAGGGGCAAGTGATGGGGGAGCAGGGGGAGGGTGGAGAGTAAGGGGGTGTAAGGTCACGTAGTGAGAGCAGGGGGAGGGGCAAGTGATGGGGAAGCGGGGCAGGGTGGAGAGTAAGGGGGTGTTAGGTCAGGTAGTGAGAGCAGGGGGAGGGGCAAGTGATGGGGAAGCGGGGCAGGGTGGTGAGTAAGGGGGTGTAAGGTTGCGTAGTGAGAGCAGGGGGAGGGGCAAGTGATGGGGAAGCGGGGCAGGGTGGAGAGTAAGGGGGTGTAAGGTCACGTAGTGAGAGCAGGGGGAGGGGCAAGTGATGGGGAAGCGGGGCAGGGGTGGTGAGTAAGGGGGTGTAAGGTCACGTAGTGAGAGCAGGGGGAGGGGCAAGTGATGGGGAAGCGGGGCAGGGTGGAGAGTAAGGGGGTGTAAGGTCACGTAGTGAGAGCAGGGGGAGGGGCAAGTGATGGGGAAGCGGGGCAGGGTGGAGAGTAAGGGGGTGTAAGGTTGTGTAGTGAGAGCAGGGGGAGGGGCAAGTGATGGGGAAGCGGGGCAGGGTGGAGACTAAGGGGGTGTAAGGTCACGTAGTGAGAGCAGGGGGAGGGGCAAGTGATGGGGAAGCGGGGCAGGGTGGAGAGTAAGGGGGTGTAAGGTCACGTAGTGAGAGCAGGGGGAGGGGCAAGTGATGGGGAAGCGGGGCAGGGTGGAGAGTAAGGGGGTGTTAGGTCAGGTAGTGAGAGCAGGGGGAGGGGCAAGTGATGGGGAAGCGGGGCAGGGTGGAGAGTAAGGGGGTGTTAGGTCACGTAGTGAGAGCAGGGGGAGGGGCAAGTGATGGGGAAGCGGGGCAGGGTGGTGAGTAAGGGGGTGTAAGGTCACGTAGTGAGAGCAGGGGGAGGGGCAAGTGATGGGGAAGCGGGGCAGGGTGGTGAGTAAGGGGGTGTAAGGTCACGTAGTGAGAGCAGGGGGAGGGGCAAGTGATGGGGAAGCGGGGCAGGGTGGAGAGTAAGGGGGTGTTAGGTCAGGTAGTGAGAGCAGGGGGAGGGGCAAGTGATGGGGAAGCGGGGCAGGGTGGAGAGTAAGGGGGTGTAAGGTCACGTAGTGAGAGCAGGGGGAGGGGCAAGTGATGGGGAAGCGGGCGGGGTGGTGAGTAAGGGGGTGTAAGGTCACGTAGTGAGAGCAGGGGGAGGGGCAAGTGATGGGGAAGCGGGGCAGGGTGGAGAGTAAGGGGGTGTAAGGTCAGGTAGTGAGAGCAGGGGGAGGGGCAAGTGATGGGGAAGCGGGGCAGGGTGGAGAGTAAGGTCACGTAGTGAGAGCAGGGGGAGGGGCAAGTGATGGGGAAGCGGGGCAGGGTGGAGAGTAAGGGGGTGTTAGGTCAGGTAGTGAGAGCAGGGGGAGGGGCAAGTGATGGGGAAGCGGGGCAGGGTGGAGAGTAAGGGGGTGTAAGGTCAGGTAGTGAGAGCAGGGGGAGGGGCAAGTGATGGGGAAGCGGGGCAGGGTGGTGAGTAAGGTCACGTAGTGAGAGCAGGGGGAGGGGCAAGTGATGGGGAAGCGGGGCAGGGTGGAGAGTAAGGGGGTGTTAGGTCAGGTAGTGAGAGCAGGGGGAGGGGCAAGTGATGGGGAAGCGGGGCAGGGTGGAGAGTAAGGGGGTGTTAGGTCAGGTAGTGAGAGCAGGGGGAGGGGCAAGTGATGGGGAAGCGGGGCAGGGTGGTGAGTAAGGGGGTGTAAGGTCACGTAGTGAGAGCAGGGGGAGGGGCAAGTGATGGGGAAGCGGGGCAGGGTGGAGAGTAAGGGGGTGTTAGGTCAGGTAGTGAGAGCAGGGGAAGGGGCAAGTGATGGGGAAGCGGGGCAGGGTGGTGAGTAAGGGGGTGTTAGGTCAGGTAGTGAGAGCAGGGGGAGGGGCAAGTGATGGGGAAGCGGGGCAGGGTGGAGAGTAAGGGGGTGTTAGGTCAGGTAGTGAGAGCAGGGGGAGGGGCAAGTGATGGGGAAGCGGGGCAGGGTGGAGAGTAAGGGGGTGTTAGGTCAGGTAGTGAGAGCAGGGGAAGGGGCAAGTGATGGGGAAGCGGGGCAGGGTGGTGAGTAAGGGGGTGTTAGGTCAGGTAGTGAGAGCAGGGGGAGGGGCAAGTGATGGGGGAAGCGGGGCAGAGTGGTGAGTAAGGGGGTGTTAGGTCAGGTAGTGAGAGCAGGGGGAGGGGCAAGTGATGGGGGAAGCGGGGCAGAGTGGTGAGTAAGGGGGTGTTAGGTCAGGTAGTGAGAGCAGGGGGAGGGGCAAGTGATGGGGGAAGCGGGGCAGAGTGGTGAGTAAGGGGGTGTTAGGTCAGGTAGTGAGAGCAGGGGGAGGGGCAAGTGATGGGGAAGCGGGGCAGAGTGGTGAGTAAGGGGGTGTTAGGTCAGGTAGTGAGAGCAGGGGGAGGGGCAAGTGATGGGGAAGCGGGGCAGGGTGGTGAGTAAGGGGGTGTTAGGTCAGGTAGCACTAAACCTTTCATCTGATGTCTAAATTGCTGAATTTGTAAATTCCGGAAGCCGATATAAAAGAATAAAAGTGGTAAAAAAGCCCTTGTGGGTGTAACCAATCTTGTTTTTTTGCACAATTCTCCTTTAAGGGGGTGTGACAAGGGGCGTGTCCTATGCCTGCATATTCTTGCTGATAGGTGTCCCTCATTCCCGGCTCAGAAAGTTGGGAGGTGCATGTTGGGCATTGTAAAAACTCAGACATGCTGGGAATTGTAGTTCATAAACAGCTGACGCTCCATAGTTTGGACCCGCCCCCGAGGTCAGTAAGGGGTCAATTTATAAAACATTTGTTGGCCAAACGTCTGTAATTTTCCCAATAGATGAATTCCTTTATCATGAGCGCCACCTAGTGGCCATAATGTGGTATAGCTTTCTGAAATACCTCAATACCACATTCTGGCCACTAGGTGGCGCTCATGAGAAAGGAATTCATCTATTGGGAAATTAGAGAAATTACATTTCAAATAATTATTTTATTTTGTGTATTTTTTTGTATTTTATTTTTGTATTTTATTTTTGTACAGACCAACAACGTTTCAGTGTTCCGGACGGCGCTACGAAAGACTTGCAGATCTCGGATATCGTCCTCATTGATTCCGGAAATTACAGCTGCGAGGAGAAGAACAAAGCGTCGCGGACGGTCCAAGTTCTGGTCCTCCAAGGTGCGGCCCGGATGAGGGTTGGGGGGATTCTTGTGTCTGATTGGCTACATATATATACAGTGGAACGCCGGACTGCGAGTAACGCGTTTCGCCATACGAACGCTGTATTTCCTAAAATCCTGACTCAGCGTGTTTTCTCACAAAACGAGGAGGACTCAGGCCAGAGCAGTGCGCAGTACCGCGTTTGGCCTGAGGTGGGGGGGGCGCCGGCGCTGTTTGGAAAGACCTGTAGACAGTTTGGCTGACCCCGGAAAGGCTCGGTGTCGGAGTCTTTCTGAGGTTTGCCAAGGTCAGCCACGTTGTCCTCGGCCGTTTCCAAGTCTCTCTGGCGCCCCTCCGCCTCTGGCCACATGCGGTATTGCATGCCATTGAAGTCAATGCGGAACAAATTATCTTCCTTTCCATTGACTTCTATGGGGAAACTCGCTTTGATATGAGAGTGCTTTGGATTACAAGCGTTCTCCTGGAACCGATATATCCTCGTAATCCGAGGTTCCTCTGTATATTTGTACAGGAGATAGAATCTAAGGTTGCCCCCCTGGAAAACAATGAACACTTCCTACTAATTGTTCAATATTGGGCCCCCCACTTCCTACTAATTGTTCATTGTTGGGCCCCCACTTCCTACTAATTGTTCAATATTGGGCCCCCCCACTTCCTACTAATTGTTCAATATTGGGCCCCCCCTTCCTACTAATTGTTCATTGTTGGGCCCCCCACTTCCTACTAATTGTTCATTGTTGGGCCCCCCCTTCCTACTAATTGTTCATTGTTGTGCCCCCCACTTCCTACTAATTGTTTATTGTTGGGCCCCCCACTTCCTACTAATTGTTCATTGTTGGGCCCCCCACTTCCTACTAATTGTTCATTGTTGGGCCCCCCACTTCCTACTAATTGTTCATTGTTGGGCCCCCCACTTCCTACTAATTGTTCATTGTTGTGCCCCCACTTCCTACTAATTGTTCATTGTTGGCCCCCACTTCCTACTAATTGTTCATTGTTGGGCCCCCCACTTCCTACTAATTGTTCATTGTTGGGCCCCCCACTTCCTACTAATTGTTCATTGTTGGGCCCCCCACTTCTTACTAATTGTTCATTGTTGTGCCCCCCACTTCCTACTAATTGTTCATTGTTGGGCCCCCCACTTCCTACTAATTGTTCATTGTTGGGCCCCCCACTTCCTACTAATTGTTCATTGTTGGGCCCCCCACTTCTTACTAATTGTTCATTGTTGTGCCCCCCACTTCCTACTAATTGTTCATTGTTGGGCCCCCACTTCCTACTAATTGTTCATTGTTGGGCCCCCCACTTCCTACTAATTGTTCATTGTTGTGCCCCCCACTTCCTACTAATTGTTCATTGTTGGGCCCCCCACTTCCTACTAATTGTTCATTGTTGTGCCCCCCACTTCCTACTAATTGTTCATTGTTGGGCCCCCCACTTCCTACTAATTGTTCATTGTTGGGCCCCCACTTCCTACTAATTGTTCATTGTTGTGCCCCCCACTTCCTACTAATTGTTCATTGTTGGGCCCCCCACTTCCTACTAATTGTTCATTGTTGTGCCCCCCACTTCCTACTAATTGTTCATTGTTGGGCCCCCCACTTCCTACTAATTGTTCATTGTTGGGCCCCCACTTCTTACTAATTGTTCATTGTTGTGCCCCCCACTTCCTACTAATTGTTCATTGTTGGGCCCCCCACTTCCTACTAATTGTTCATTGTTGGGCCCCCACTTCCTACTAATTGTTCATTGTTGTGCCCCCCACTTCCTACTAATTGTTCATTGTTGGACCCCCCACTTCTTACTAATTGTTCATTATTGGGCCCCCCACTTCCTACTAATTGTTCATTATTGGGCCCCCCACTTCCTACTAATTGTTCATTGTTGGCCCCCCACTTCCTACTAATTGTTCATTGTTGGCCCCCACTTCCTACTAATTGTTCATTGTTGGCCCCCACTTCCTACTAATTGTTCATTGTTGGGCCCCCCCCACTTCCTACTAATTGTTCATTGTTGGGCCCCCACTTCTTACTAATTGTTCATTGTTGGCCCCCACTTCCTACTAATTGTTCATTGTTGGGCCCCCCACTTCCTACTAATTGTTCATTGTTGGGCCCCCACTTCCTACTAATTGTTCATTGTTGGGCCCCCACTTCCTACTAATTGTTCATTGTTGGGCCCCCACTTCCTACTAATTGTTCATTGTTGGGCCCCCCACTTCCTACTAATTGTTCATTGTTGGGCCCCCCACTTCCTACTAATTGTTCATTATTGGGCCCCCACTTCCTACTAATTGTTCATTGTTGGGCCCCCCACTTCCTACTAATTGTTCAATATTGGGCCCCCACTTCCTACTAATTGTTCAATATTGGGCCCCCCACTTCCTACTAATTGTTCATTGTTGGGCCCCCCACTTCCTACTAATTGTTCATTGTTGGGCCCCCACTTCCTACTAATTGTTCATTGTTGGGCCCCCCACTTCCTACTAATTGTTCATTGTTGGGCCCCCCACTTCCTACTAATTGTTCATTGTTGGGCCCCCCACTTCCTACTAATTGTTCATTGTTGGACCCCCCACTTCTTACTAATTGTTCATTGTTGGGCCCCCACTTCCTACTAATTGTTCATTGTTGGGCCCCCACTTCCTACTAATTGTTCATTGTTGGGCCCCCCACTTCCTACTAATTGTTCAATATTGGGCCCCCACTTCCTACTAATTGTTCATTATTGGGCCCCCCACTTCCTACTAATTGTTCATTGTTGGGCCCCCCACTTCCTACTAATTGTTCATTATTGGGCCCCCCCACTTCCTACTAATTGTTCAATGTTGGGCCCCCCACTTCCTACTAATTGTTCATTGTTGGGCCCCCCACTTCCTACTAATTGTTCATTGTTGGGCCCCCCACTTCCTACTAATTGTTCATTGTTGTGCCCCCCACTTCCTACTAATTGTTCATTGTTGTGCCCCCCACTTCCTACAATTGTTCATTTTGGGGCCCCCCACTTCCTACTAATTGTTCATTGTTGGGGGCCCCCCCCTTACTATTGTTTCATTGTTGGGCCCCCCACTTCCTACTAATTGTTCATTGTTGGCCCCCCACTTCCTACTAATTGTTCATTGTTGGCCCCCCACTTCCTACTAATTGTTCATTGTTGGGCCCCCCACTTCCTACTAATTGTTCATTGTTGGGCCCCCCACTTCTTACTAATTGTTCATTGTTGGGCCCCCCACTTCCTACTAATTGTTCATTGTTGTGCCCCCCACTTCCTACTAATTGTTCATTGTGTGCCCCCCACTTCCTACTAATTGTTCATTGTTGGGCCCCCCACTTCCTACTAATTGTTCATTGTTGGGCCCCCCACTTCCTACTAATTGTTCATTGTTGGCCCCCCACTTCCTACTAATTGTTCATTGTTGGCCCCCCACTTCCTACTAATTGTTCATTGTTGGGCCCCCCACTTCCTACTAATTGTTCATTGTTGGGCCCCCCCACTTCCTACTAATTGTTCATTGTTGGGCCCCCCACTTCCTACTAATTGTTCATTGTTGTGCCCCCCACTTCCTACTAATTGTTCATTGTTGGGCCCCCCACTTCCTACTAATTGTTCATTGTTGGGCCCCCCACTTCCTACTAATTGTTCATTGTTGGGCCCCCCACTTCCTACTAATTGTTCATTGTTGGGCCCCCCCACTTCCTACTAATTGTTCATTGTTGGGCCCCCACTTCCTACTAATTGTTCATTGTTGGGCCCCCCACTTCTTACTAATTGTTCATTGTTGTGCCCCCCACTTCTTACTAATTGTTCATTGTTGGGCCCCCACTTCCTACTAATTGTTCATTGTTGGGCCCCCCACTTCCTACTAATTGTTCATTGTTGGGCCCCCCACTTCCTACTAATTGTTCATTATTGGGCCCCCCACTTCCTACTAATTGTTCATTGTTGGGCCCCCCACTTCCTACTAATTGTTCATTGTTGGGCCCCCCACTTCCTACTAATTGTTCATTGTTGGGCCCCCCACTTCCTACTAATTGTTCATTGTTGGGCCCCCCCACTTCCTACTAATTGTTAATTGTTGGGCCCCCCACTTCCTACTAATTGTTCATTGTTGGGCCCCCCACTTCCTACTAATTGTTCATTGTTGGGCCCCCCCCACTTCCTACTAATTGTTAATTTTTGGGCCCCCCACTTCCTACTAATTGTTCATTGTTGGGCCCCCCACTTCCTACTAATTGTTCATTGTTGGGCCCCCCCCACTTCCTACTAATTGTTAATTTTTGGGCCCCCCACTTCCTACTAATTGTTCATTGTTGGGCCCCCCACTTCTTACTAATTGTTCATTGTTGGGCCCCCCCCACTTCCTACTAATTGTTCATTGTTGGGCCCCCCACTTCTTACTAATTGTTCATTGTTGGGCCCCCCCACTTCCTACTAATTGTTCATTGTTGGGCCCCCACTTCCTACTAATTGTTCATTGTTGGGCCCCCCACTTCCTACTAATTGTTAATTTTTGGGCCCCCCACTTCCTACTAATTGTTCATTGTTGGGCCCCCCACTTCCTACTAATTGTTCATTGTTGGGCCCCCCCCACTTCCTACTAATTGTTCATTGTTGTGCCCCCCACTTCCTACTAATTGTTCTTTGTTTTGCCCCCCCCACTTCCTACTAATTGTTCAATATTGGGCCCCCCACTTCTTACTAATTGTTCATTGTTGGGCCCCCACTTCTTACTAATTGTTCATTGTTGGGCCCCCCCCACTTCCTACTAATTGTTCATTGTTGTGCCCCCCACTTCTTACTAATTGTTCAATATTGGGCCCCCACTTCCTACTAATTGTTCAATATTGGGCCCCCACTTCCTACTAATTGTTCAATATTGGGCCCCCACTTCCTACTAATTGTTCAATATTGGGCCCCCCACTTCCTACTAATTGTTCATTGTTGGGCCCCCCACTTCCTACTAATTGTTCAATATTGGGCCCCCCACTTCTTACTAATTGTTCATTGTTGTGCCCCCCACTTCTTACTAATTGTTCATTGTTGGGCCCCCACTTCTTACTAATTGTTTATTGTTGTGCCCCCCACTTCCTACTAATTGTTCATTGTTGTGCCCCCCACTTCCTACTAATTGTTCATTGTTGGGCCCCCCACTTCCTACTAATTGTTCAATATTGGGCCCCCCCCACTTCCTACTAATTGTTCATTGTTGGGCCCCCCACTTCCTACTAATTGTTCATTGTTGGGCCCCCCACTTCTTACTAATTGTTTATTGTTGGGCCCCCCACTTCCTACTAATTGTTCATTGTTTTGCCCCCCACTTCCTACTAATTGTTCATTATTGTGCCCCCCACTTCCAACTAATTGTTTATTGTTGGCCCCCCACTTCCTACTAATTGTTCATTGTTGTGCCCCCCACTTCCTACTAATTGTTCATTGTTGGGCCCCCCACTTCTTACTAATTGTTTATTGTTGTGCCCCCCACTTCTTACTAATTGTTCATTGTTGGGCCCCCACTTCCTACTAATTATTTATTGTTGGGCCCCCCACTTCCTACTAATTGTTCATTGTTGGGCCCCCACTTCCTACTAATTGTTCAGTGTTGGACCCCCCACTTCTTACTAATTGTTCATTGTTGGGCCCCCCACTTCCTACTAATTGTTCATTGTTGGGCCCCCCCACTTCCTACTAATTGTTCATTGTTGGGCCCCCCACTTCCTACTAATTGTTCATTGTTGGGCCCCCCCCACTTCCTACTAATTGTTCATTGTTGGGCCCCCACTTCCTACTAATTGTTCATTGTTGGGCCCCCCACTTCTTACTAATTGTTCATTGTTGTGCCCCCCACTTCTTACTAATTGTTCATTGTTGGGCCCCCACTTCCTACTAATTGTTCATTGTTGGGCCCCCCACTTCCTACTAATTGTTCATTGTTGGGCCCCCCACTTCCTACTAATTGTTCATTATTGGGCCCCCCACTTCCTACTAATTGTTCATTGTTGGGCCCCCCACTTCCTACTAATTGTTAATTGTTGGGCCCCCCACTTCCTACTAATTGTTCATTGTTGGGCCCCCCACTTCCTACTAATTGTTCATTGTTGGGCCCCCCCCACTTCCTACTAATTGTTAATTTTTGGGCCCCCCACTTCCTACTAATTGTTCATTGTTGGGCCCCCCACTTCCTACTAATTGTTCATTGTTGGGGCCCCCCCCACTTCCTACTAATTGTTAATTTTTGGGCCCCCCACTTCCTACTAATTGTTCATTGTTGGGCCCCCCACTTCCTACTAATTGTTCATTGTTGGGCCCCCCCCACTTCCTACTAATTGTTAATTTTTGGGCCCCCCACTTCCTACTAATTGTTCATTGTTGGGCCCCCCACTTCTTACTAATTGTTCATTGTTGGGCCCCCCCCACTTCCTACTAATTGTTCATTGTTGGGCCCCCCACTTCTTACTAATTGTTCATTGTTGGGCCCCCCCACTTCCTACTAATTGTTCATTGTTGGGCCCCCACTTCCTACTAATTGTTCATTGTTGGGCCCCCCACTTCCTACTAATTGTTAATTTTTGGGCCCCCCACTTCCTACTAATTGTTCATTGTTGGGCCCCCCACTTCCTACTAATTGTTCATTGTTGGCCCCCCCCCACTTCCTACTAATTGTTCATTGTTGTGCCCCCCACTTCCTACTAATTGTTCTTTGTTTTGCCCCCCCCACTTCCTACTAAATGTTCAATATTGGGCCCCCCACTTCTTACTAATTGTTCATTGTTGGGCCCCCCACTTCTTACTAATTGTTTAATATTGTGCCCCCCACTTCCTACTAATTGTTCATTCTTGTGCCCCCCACTTCTTACTAATTCATTGTTGGGCCCCCCCCACTTCCTACTAATTGTTCATTGTTGGGCCCCCCACTTCCTACTAATTGTTCATTGTTGTGCCCCCCACTTCTTACTAATTGTTCATTGTTGGGCCCCCACTTCCTACTAATTGTTCATTGTTGGGCCCCCCACTTCCTACTAATTGTTCATTATTGGGCCCCCACTTCCTACTAATTGTTCATTGTTGGGCCCCCACTTCCTACTAATTGTTCATTGTTGGGCCCCCACTTCCTACTAATTGTTCATTGTTGGGCCCCCCACTTCCTACTAATTGTTCAATATTGGGCCCCCCACTTCTTACTAATTGTTCATTGTTGGGCCCCCCACTTCCTACTAATTGTTCAATATTGTGCCCCCCACTTCATACTAATTGTTCATTGTTGGGCCCCCCACTTCCTACTAATTGTTAATTTTTGGGCCCCCCACTTCCTACTAATTGTTCATTGTTGGGCCCCCCACTTCCTACTAATTGTTCATTGTTGGGCCCCCCCCACTTCCTACTAATTGTTAATTTTTGGGCCCCCCACTTCCTACTAATTGTTCATTGTTGGGCCCCCCACTTCCTACTAATTGTTCATTGTTGGGCCCCCCCCACTTCCTACTAATTGTTAATTTTTGGGCCCCCCACTTCCTACTAATTGTTCATTGTTGGGCCCCCCACTTCTTACTAATTGTTCATTGTTGGGCCCCCCCCACTTCCTACTAATTGTTCATTGTTGGGCCCCCCACTTCTTACTAATTGTTCATTGTTGGGCCCCCCCACTTCCTACTAATTGTTAATTTTTGGGCCCCCCACTTCCTACTAATTGTTCATTGTTGGGCCCCCCACTTCCTACTAATTGTTCATTGTTGGCCCCCCCCCCACTTCCTACTAATTGTTCATTGTTGTGCCCCCCACTTCCTACTAATTGTTCATTGTTGGGCCCCCCACTTCCTACTAATTGTTCATTCTTGTGCCCCCCACTTCTTACTAATTCATTGTTGGGCCCCCCACTTCCTACTAATTGTTAATTTGTGGGCCCCCCACTTCCTACTAATTGTTCATTGTTGCCCCCCCCCCACTTCCTACTAATTGTTCATTCTTGTGCCCCCCACTTCTTACTAATTCATTGTTGTGCCCCCCACTTCCTACTAATTGTTCATTGTTGGGCCCCCCACTTCCTACTAATTGTTCATTATTGGGCCCCCCACTTCCTACTAATTGTTCATTATTGGGCCCCCCACTTCCTACTAATTGTTCAGTGTTGGGCCCCCACTTCCTACTAATTGTTTAATATTGGGCCCCCACTTCCTACTAATTGTTCAAAATTGGGCCCCCCACTTCTTACTAATTGTTCATTGTTGGGCCCCCACTTCCTACTAATTGTTCAAAATTGGGCCCCCCACTTCCTACTAATTGTTCATTGTTGGGCCCCCCACTTCCTACTAATTGTTCATTGTTGGGCCCCCACTTCCTACTAATTGTTCATTGTTGGGCCCCCCACTTCCTACTAATTGTTCATTGTTGGGCCCCCCACTTCCTACTAATTGTTCATTGTTGGGCCCCCCACTTCCTACTAATTGTTCATTGTTGGGCCCCCCACTTCCTACTAATTGTTCATTGTTGGGCCCCCCACTTCCTACTAATTGTTCATTGTTGGGCCCCCCACTTCCTACTAATTGTTCATTGTTGGCCCCCCACTTCCTACTAAGTGTTCATTGTTGGGCCCCCCACTTCCTACTAATTGTTCATTGTTGGCCCCCCACTTCCTACTAATTGTTCATTGATGTGCCCCCCACTTGCTACTAATTGTTCATTGATGTGCCCCCCACTTCCTACTAATTGTTCATTGTTGTGCCCCCCACTTCCTACTAATTGTTCATTGTTGGGCCCCCCACTTCTTACTAATTGTTCATTGTTGGCCCCCCACTTCCTACTAATTGTTTATTGTTGAAAATTGTTGAAATCTCGGGTTGTTTGGGATCGGCGGGATCGGCGGGACATTTTATCTCAGTTATAAATGTTTCTTTTCTTTAGAATAATTTCCTCTCTGATTTCTCCCCCAGTGGATGCCGTTCCTTCCGTGAACCTCCTGGCCTCCGAAGATCTAATGCTGACCATTAAACTCCCTCCTGGAACGTCTCCCATCGTGTCCTGGAGGAGGGGCCAGAAGACGATCGCCGACGGGCCGATCCTGAAGAAGGACAACGTGCAGATCGAGGACCAAGGGACCTACAAGGCCCACGTAGAGATCGGCGACGGACTGAGAAAAGAGATCGATGTGAAGATAGAAGTCAGCGGTAAAGTATCCCGATCATCGACATTCCCTTCACCGATCATCTGATGGGAAGATATAAAATAATAATAATAATAATAATTAATGATCCACTTCCCGAGCGCAGTGCACATCGGAAACTGTAAGTGGTTACATTCCATTAAAGTGTATTATTATTATTATTATTATTATTATTATTATTTTTTTTTATTGCATTTGAAAAACCGCTGCGCAAATACGGCGTGACATAAAAAATTGTAACCATCGGCATTTTTTTTCTCCAGGGTCTCTACTAAAATAAATAAATAAATAAATAAAATAAAATATAAAACATAAGTAATTTTCAAGCAAAAAATATGGATTTAACCACTTCCGGACCGCCTCCTGCACATATACGTCGGCAGAATGGCATGGCTGGGCACAAGCACGTACAGGTACGTCCTGTACTAGTACCCAGCCGTGGGTCGTGGGCGCGTGCCCGCGGCGCGCTCCCGCGACCCGGTCCGCTGCTGTGCGGCGATCGCTCCCCGGAGCTGAAGAACGGGGAGAGTCGTATGTAAACACGGCTTCCCCGTTCTTCACTGTGGCGGCGCATCGATCGAGTGATCCCTGTTATAGGGAGACACAATCGATGACGTCACTCCTACAGCCACACCCCCCTACTGTTGTAAACACACTTCAGGGAACACTTAACTCCTACAGCGCCCCCTTGTGCTTAACTCCCAAACTGCAACTGTCATTTTCACAGTAATCAGTGCAATTTAAATGCATTTTTTGCTGTGAGAATGACAATGGTCCCAAAAATGTGTCAAAATTGTCCGAAGTGTCCGCCATAATGTCGCAGTCACGAAAAAAATCGCTGATCGCCGCCATAAGTAGTAAAAAAAAAAAATAATAAAAATGCAATAAAACTATCCCCTATTTTGTAAACGCTATAAATGTTGCGCAAACCAATCGATAAACGCTTATTGCAATTTTTTTTACTAAAAATAGGTAGAAGAATACGTATCGGCCTAAACTGAGGAAAAAATTTTTTTTTTTATATATTTTTGGGGGATATTTATTATAGCAAAAAGGAAAAAAATTGCATTTTTTTCAAAATTGTCGCTCTATTTTTGTTTATAACGCAAAAAATAAAAACCGCAGAGGTGATCAAATACCACCAAAAGAAAGCTCTATTTGTGGGGAAAAAAGGACGCCAATTTTGTTTGGGAGCCACGCCACACGACCGCGCAATTGTCTGTTAAAGCGACGCAGTGCCGAATTGTAAAAACCCCTTGGGTCATGTAGCAGAATATTGGTCCGGTCCTTAAGTGGTTAAAAAAAAGGCGGGGCAGCGAGTGGTTACTTTTTTATTAGTTGTAATGTATAACAATAATTTTATTATTAGATAACTATCTAAGACACAATATAAAGAAGTGATAATAATAATATTGGTAAACTATATAAGATATTATTTATTTTTATTTGTTATATTATATCTTATATAGTTTACCAATATTATTATTATTATTATTATTATTACTTCATTATATTGTATCTTTAAACGATATAAAATATAATATAGATACATATTTATCATAAAATATAATCACAGCCCAATTCCGGGAGAGTTTTGTAAACCCAGATGCCCATTATGGCAATCAGTTACAGACCTAGGAGTCTATTGGTTTAGTATGACACCCCCCGCCCACCGCCCCGCCCACCGCCCGGAGACCCCCCCACCCCGCCCACCGCCCGGAGACCCCCCCACCCCGCCCACCGCCCGGAGACCCCCCCACCCTGCCCACCGCCCGGAGCCACCCCCCACACCCCGCCCGGAGACCCCCCCACCCCGCCCGGAGCCACCCCCCACCCCGCCCACCAACCTTTAACCACTTCCTGTCCAAGGCAATTTTTTCATATTTCACACACGTTATTATAAAAAGTTTTTCTAGCTAGGAAGTTACTTAGAACCCCCAAACAGGGGGGGGTACAGGCATTACACCTGTAAGGGGCCCGATGGTCCCCGGGGCCCCTTACAGGCCTGGCCCCCCCCCCCCCCCAATGTTTTTTGCATTACACCTGTAAGGGGCCCGATGGTCCCTAGGGCCCCTTACAGGCCCGGCCGCCCCCCCTTATTATCTTGCATCCGTCAGCACCCCCCCCCAGTTCTCTGTTCTGCCTAAAGCTGTGTAAGGGGCCCCAAAATGTGTGATGGCCGCCCTGCCCCCCAAACATGATATATTTTCTGAAAGCAGAGGCCCCGGAGAATAAAACGGTGGTCACGTGATATTTGTGCAGTGTGGACAGGAGGAGAGAGCAGGGTGAGGTTCTTTCATGAGTCTGCTGCTTCTCCTTTACCTGTCCAATCACAGGCTGGGTGGGGGGAGGGGACAGGACCTGTAAGTGTTAATGATCGGTTCTGTGATCTCTGCCTGTCTATATAAACGTTTCCCCTCCCCCCTCAGGTTTCTCCCGCTCCCCGTCCATCGTGTACATCTCCGATCGGAAACGATCGCTCCTCCTCCCGTGGATCTTTAATTTCGGTGTGCGGAAGACCCCCTTAGAGAAGGAGGTGAGGGTCCTGGGAGGGAACGTCTCCTTCTCCTCCCAGAAGATCAAAGAGATGGCGGATAGGGGCGGAGCCGGGTGCTGGGAGGCGGAGTGTGACACCAAAATATCAGAAGAGCAATCTAAAGACCTGAGCTTCACCCTCACCAACCCCAAGTGTGGCCCCTACCGCATGGAGATCCACCTACAGCTGGGGGCCCGCAAGAGACGCCTCACCAGGGAGGTCTGTGTGTCCAACGTCACAGGTAAGATATAGGGGGCTGCGGAGGAAAGGGCTAGATGATGCCGGATGCCCTCCAGCCAGGAAATGAGGGGGGGGGGGCTTCTAGTGCACATGGTGAGACGCTCACAGTATGCAGTGAAACCAGAGGAAGTTTGTACACCTGTGCAAGACAGAAGGGGAGGGGCCAGTACACCTATAAAAAACTGAAGGGGAGGAGCCGGTACACCTGTGTAAGACAGAAGGGGAGGGGCCGGTACACCTGTGCAAGACAGAAGGGGAGGGGCCGGTACACCTGTGTAAGACAGAAGGGGAGGGGCCGGTACACCTGTGCAAGACAGAAGGGGAGGGGCCGGTACACCTGTGCAAGACAGAAGGGGAGGGGCCGGTACACCTGTGCAAGACAGAAGGGGAGGGGCCGGTACACCTGTGTGAGACTGAAGGGGAGGAGCCTGCACCTGTGTAAGACTGAAGGGGAGGAGCTGGTACACCTGTGCGAGACTGAAGGGGAGGAGCCAGTACACCTGTGTAAGACTGAAGGGGAGGGACCAGAGGGAGGATTTAAGGTAATGGTTAAGGAAAGGGGGAGGAGCTGGTACACCTGTGTGAGACTGAAGGGGAGGAGCTGATACACCTGTGTGAGACAGAAGGGGAGGGGCCGGTACACCCATGCGAGACTGAAGGGGAGGAGCCGGAGGGAGGATTTAAGGTTATGATTTAAAAAATGGGGAGGAGCCTGTACACCTGTGTAAGACTGAAGGGGAGGAGCCGGTACACCTGTGCGCGTTTGAAGGGGAGGAGCCAGTACACCTGTGTAAGACTGAAGGGGAGAAGACGGTACACCTGTCTGAGACTAAAGGGGAGGAGTCGGTACACCTGTGTGAGACTGAAGGGGAGGAGCTGGAGGGAGGATTTAGGATCATGAGTAAAAAAAAAAAGTCAGCAGAGCTTCATCTTATTTGTCGAGTTGAGGAAAATATCCCTGAAAGTAAAACCGTCCCGACTCCTCCCCTTCCTGTCCAAAGATATTTGATATCCGGATCATAGAATGAATGTGAAAAAGTATTCATACCCCTTACAATTCTCCACATCTTCTCAGGTTACACCCAGAAACATAAATGTATTTTATTGGGATTTTCTGTGAGAGACACAAAGTGTCACATAATTGTGAAGTGGAAGGAAAATGATACAAATAAATCTGTGAAAAGTGTGTGGGGGGAGGGGCATTTGTATGGCGCCCCATTTACTCTGATAACTAAAATCTAGAGGAACCAATCACCTTCAGAAGTCACCTAATTAGTAAATAGAACCCACCTGTGTGTCATGTAATCTCAGTATAAATACAGCTGTTCTGTGAAGCCCTCAGAGGTTTGTTAGAGAACCTTAGTGAACAAACAGCATCATGAAGGCCGAGGAACACACCAGACAGGTCAGGGATAAAGTTGTGGAGAAGTATAAAGCAGGGTTGGGTTATAAGATCTCACGGAGCTTCTGTTCAATCCATCATCGGAAAATGGAAAGAGTACGGCACAACCGCAAACCTACCAAGACATGGCCGTCCCCCTAAACACCTTTGGGATGAATTAGAGCGGAGACTGAGCCAGGCCTTCTCATCCAACATCAGTGCCTGACCTCACAAATGTCCTTCTGAAAGAATGGACAAACATTCCCATAGACACCCCCCTAAACCTTGTGGATGGCCTTCCCATAGACACACCCCTAAACCTTGTGGATGGCCTTCCCATAGACACACCCCTAAACCTTGTGGATGGCCTTCCCATAGACACACCCCTAAACCTTGTGGACGGCCTTCCCATAGACACACCCCTAAACCTTGTGGACAGCCTTCCCATAGACACACCCCTAAACCTTGTGGACAGCCTTCCCATAGACACACCCCTAAACCTTGTGGACGGCCTTCCCATAGACACACCCCTAAACCTTGTGGACGGACTTCCCATAGACACACCCCTAAACCTTGTGGACGGCCTTCCCATAGACACACCCCTAAACCTTGTGGACGGCCTTCCCATAGACACACCCCTAAACCTTGTGGACGGCCTTCCCATAGACACACCCCTAAACCTTGTGGACGGCCTTCCCATAGACACACCCCTAAACCTTGTGGACGACCTTCCCATAGACACACCCCTAAACCATGTGGACGGCCGTCCCATAGACACACCCCTAAACCTTGTGGACGGCCTTCCCATAGACACACCCCTAAACCTTGTGGACGGCCTTCCCATAGACACACCCCTAAACCTTGTGGACGGCCTTCCCATAGACACACCCCTAAACCATGTGGACGGCCGTCCCATAGACACACCCCTAAACCTTGTGGACGGCCTTTCCATAGATACACCCCTAAACCTTGTGGACGGCCTTCCCATAGACACACCCCTAAACCTTGTGGACGGCCTTCCCACAGACACACCCCTAAACCTTGTGGACGGCCTTCCCATAGACACACCCCTAAACCTTGTGGACGGCCTTCCCATAGACACACCCCTAAACCTTGTGGGCGGCCTTCCCATAGACACACCCCTAAACCTTGTGGATGGACCTTCCCATAGACACACCCCTAAACCTTGTGGACAGACCTTCCCATAGACACCCCCCTAAACCTTGTGGACAGACCTTCCCATAGACACACCCCTAAACCTTGTGGACGGCCTTCCCATAGACACACCCCTAAACCTTGTGGACGGCCTTCCCATAGACACACCCCTAAACCTTGTGGACGGCCTTCCCATAGACACACCCCTAAACCTTGTGGACGGTCTTCCCATAGACACACACCCCTAAACCTTGTGGACGGCCTTCCCATAGACACACCCCTAAACCTTGTGGACGGCCTTCCCATAGACACACCCCTAAACCTTGTGGACGGCCTTCCCAGAAGAGGTGAAGGTGTTATAGCTGCAAAGGGCGGAGCCAACTCAATATTGAACCCTCTGGACTAAGACTGGGGGGGTCATTAATGTTCATGTGTGTGTAAAGGCCGGCGTCCCAATACTTTTGACACCATAGTGTAGAGGAGGGGGGGGGGGTATATATATAATGGGGGGAGGGGAGGCGTCCCAATACTTTTGACACCATAGTTTTATATGTTGGTGGTGAGAAAGAAAATGTCTCTCTCTGCTGATTGGTGGAAATCTCACATTAGCGTTTTCTTCTTCCTCGCAGTCTCGGCTTCCCCGGCCTTCTTCAGCATGGAGTCCAATGTGACCCTCGCATGTTCCGTCACCTGCCTGGACCCGGAGGGGAAGCTCTGCTGGGGCTCCAATCTGATTGGACAGAAGGTGTGCGGAGCGCCGGGACAGAGAACCTTCACCAAGAATATCACCGCCGTGCCCGAGACCTTGGGGAACTGGACCTGCAATGTTCTGATTGGAGGAAATATCGCGGCCGGCGCTAATCTGACACTGGGTGAGCGACCACCGGGGGGGATAAGATAGCGAGAGAGACAAAAGTAAGTACACCCCTTGTATCTTTTCATGTGACATCGTCCTTACAGGCCCGGCCGGCCCCCCTCCCGTTTTTCTTCAGTGTTGTCACATGAAAAGATACAAGAAATCTGACTGAGGGGGGTGTACTTACTTTTGTGAGATATTGTATATTCGTATAAATCTATTCATTGGCAGGTGATCGATTGATCGATTTATAGATAATTATCTTTCGTTCTTCGTCCGCAGAGGTCACCCTGAGCCTCTTCCATCCCTCCGGCGCCCTCTTCTGGGTGACGGTGGCGGTGGGAGTCGTCGTCCTCCTGTTACTCGCGGTGATCGTCGCGGTCATGGCGGCTCGGTGTCGCAGGGTGGTGAGTATTGATTGGACGGCTGTCAGTGTTTTGCTCTGTGATCGGTGCGCTCGGCGCGGATCTGATCTCTTCTCTATCTGCAGAGGCGTGCGCGGTACAGAGCCTGGTTACTGGAGAACCTCCACCAGCAGAGGGTGTGCGAGTGCAACGGGTAAGTGGCACCACCCCGGGGGCACTGGGGGGGGCACTCTTCAATATTTATATCTGTTGTCCCCATTGGAAGATTTCCCCTCACTTCCTGTTCTGGTGACAACTGTTGAATTTCCTGTCCTGTTCTGTTCTGGTGACAACGGTGACACAGAGAGCAGAAACCACCTGACACGGAACATTCCCTCCCCTCTCCCCCCAGCCAGACCCCCCCCCCGAGCACTCACTCGCTCACCAATTCCCCCCATCGCTCACCAGGCCCCCCCCCGAGCACTCACTCACCAATTCCCCCCATCGCTCACCAGGCCCCCCCCCCCCGAGCACTCGCTCACCAATTCCCCCCATCGCTCACCAGGCCCCCCCCCCGAGCACTCACTCACCAATTCCCCCCATCGCTCACCAGGCCCCCCCCCCCGAGCACTCACTCACCAATTCCCCCCCATCGCTCACCGGGCCCCCCCCTGAGCACTTACTCACCAATTCCCCCCCATCGCTCACCAGGCCCCCCCCATCGCTCACCAGGCCCCCCCCCCGAGCACTAACTCACCAATTCCCCCCATCGCTCACCAGGCCCCCCCCGAGCACTTACTCACCAATTCCCCCCATCGCTCACCAGGCCCCCCCCCGAGCACTCACTCACCAATTCCCCCCCATCGCTCACCAGGCCCCCCCCCGAGCACTCACTCACCAATTCCCCCCCATCGCTCACCAGGGCCCCCCCCCGAGCACTCACTCACCAATTCCCCCCATCGCTCACCAGGCCCCCCCCCGAGCACTCACTCACCAATTCCCCCCATCGCTCACCAGGCCCCCCCCCGAGCACTCACTCACCAATTCCCCCCCATCGCTCACCAGGCCCCCCCCCCCGAGCACTCACTCACCAATTCCCCCCCATGGCTCACCAGGCCCCCCCCCCCCCCGAGCACTCACTCACCAATTCCCCCCATCGCTCACCAGGCCCCCCCCCCCAAGCACTCACTCACCAATTCCCCCCCATCGCTCACCGGGCCCCCCCCTGAGCACTCACTCACCAATTCCCCCCATCGCTCACCAGGCCCCCCCCCAGCACTCACTCACCAATTCCCCCCCATCGCTCACCAGGCCCCCCCCCCGAGCACTCACTCACTCACTCACCAATTCCCCCCCATCGCTCACCAGGCCCCCCCCCCGAGCACTCACTCACCAATTCCCCCCATCGCTCACCAGGCCCCCCCCCCCGAGCACTCGCTCACCAATTCCCCCCATCGCTCACCAGGCCCCCCCCCCCGAGCACTCACTCACCAATTCCCCCCATCGCTCACCAGGCCCCCCCCCCCGAGCACTCACTCACCAATTCCCCCCCATCGCTCACCGGGCCCCCCCCTGAGCACTTACTCACCAATTCCCCCCCATCGCTCACCAGGGCCCCCCCCATCGCTCACCAGGGCCCCCCCCCCGAGCACTAACTCACCAATTCCCCCCATCGCTCACCAGGCCCCCCCCGAGCACTCACTCACCAATTCCCCCCATCGCTCACCAGGCCCCCCCCCCCCGAGCACTCACTCACCAATTCCCCCCCTCGCTCACCAGGCCCCCCCCGAGCACTCACTCACCAATTCCCCCCATCGCTCACCAGGGCCCCCCCCCGAGCACTCACTCACCAATTCCCCCCATCGCTCACCAGGCCCCCCCCCCGAGCACTCACTCACCAATTCCCCCCATCGCTCACCAGGCCCCCCCCCCCCGAGCACTCACTCACCAATTCCCCCCATCGCTCACCAGACCCCCCCCCCCCCCGAGCACTCACTCACCAATTCCCCCCCCATCACTCACCAGGCCCCCCCCCCCGAGCACTCACTCACCAATTCCCCCCATTGCTCACCAGGCCCCCCCCCCCCGAGCACTCACTCACCAATTCCCCCCCCATCACTCACCAGGCCCCCCCCCCCGAGCACTCACTCACCAATTCCCCCCATTGCTCACCAGGGGCCCCCCCCCCGAGCACTCACTCACCAATTCCCCCATCGCTCACCAGGCCCCCCCCCGAGCACTCACTCACCAATTCCCCCCCATCGCTCACCAGGCCCCCCCCCGAGCACTCACTCACCAATTCCCCCCCATCGCTCACCAGGCCCCCCCCCGAGCACTCACTCACCAATTCCCCCCATCGCTCACCAGGCCCCCCCCCCGAGCACTCACTCACCAATTCCCCCCATCGCTCACCAGGCCCCCCCCCCGAGCACTCACTCACCAATCCCCCCCATCGCTCACCAGGCCCCCCCCCGAGCACTCACTCACCAATTCCCCCCATCGCTCACCAGACCCCCCCCCCCCCGAGCACTCACTCACCAATTCCCCCCCCATCGCTCACCAGGCCCCCCCCGAGCACTCACTCACCAATTCCCCCCATCGCTCACCAGGCCCCCCCCGAGGACTCACTCACCAATTCCCCCCCCATCGCTCACCAGGCCCCCCCCTCGAGCACTCACTCACCAATTCCCCCCATCGCTCACCAGGCCCCCCCCCCCCGAGCACTCACTCACCAATTCCCCCCATCGCTCACCAGGCCCCCCCCCCCCCCCCGAGCACTCACTCACCAATTCCCCCCATCGCTCACCAGGCCCCCCCCCCGGGCACTCACTCACCAATTCCCCCCCATGGCTCACCAGGCCCCCCCCCCCGAGCACTCACTCACCAATTCCCCCCATCGCTCACCAGGCCCCCCCCCCCCCGAGCACTCACTCACCAATTCCCCCCATCGCTCACCAGGCCCCCCCCCCCCCCGAGCACTCACTCACCAATTCCCCCCATCGCTCACCAGGCCCCCCCCCCCCGAGCACTCACTCACCAATTCCCCCCCATCGCTCACCAGACCCCCCCCCCCCGAGCACTCGCTCACCAATTCCCCCCATCGCTCACCAGGCCCCCCCTGCCAACCCTGCACTTACCCCATCCAGATCACGACCCTGGCGACTTCTTCTCCCGGCCAATCAGGACTTAGGACTCGCAACCAATCGGGTTTCAGGACCTGCTTCCTGATTGGCTGGGAGGAGAAGCAGGAAGATATTAGTGAATATTCATCTGTTATTGTCACACAACTGGGTGAGCTCGGGATGTAATGCTCTGCGCCCCGAGCCCACCCTTTTTTTTAGCCAATTAGAACCTCATTGGAATCCATGTGTCCGGCGCCCCTCATGAGCCGCCGCTGTTTCCAACTAGTATAAAGTTACAATGTAATCACATCATGAAGCGTTATTATCAATAGAACTCTCATCATGCTTCTCCCTTCCTGTGTCTCATGGGGGTCTCACGTCTTCTCCCCGATTCCAACACCAGGGGGCCCCCTATTATCTCTACTAGAGACTGTCCTATGATGAGCCGCTCAGCAACACAACTCTATGGTATTCATATATCCAGGGCCGCCATCAGGGGGGTAAAGGCAGTACACCTGTAAGGGGCCCAGAGTTCCCCAGGGGCCCGGATGGCAACCCCCTTTTTTTATGTTTTTTGTTGTAAGGGGCCTGGAGGACCCCAGGGCCCCAGATGGCAAACCACTTTTTTTTTATTTAATTTTTTTTATAAAAAAACATGATATATTTATTTTGTTTTGTATTTATTTTTTGTTTTTATTAAAGGGCCCAGAGGTTCCCCAGGGGCCTGGGGGTCCCCAGGGCCCCAGATGGCAACCCCCCTTTTTTTAATAAAAATAATTAAATACATTTTTTATATATTTTTTGTTTGTTTTTATTACAGGGTCCAGAGGTCCCCAGTGCCCCGGATGGCAACCCCCCCTTTTTTTTATTATTTTTTTTGTTTTATTGGAGGGCCCAGAGGTCCCCAGGGCCCCCGGAGGTCGCAAGGCCCCAGGATGGCAACCCTCCCTTTTTTTTATTTATTTTTTATTTAAAAAAAATGTACATTTATTTTTTTTTTTATTATTGTTTTGTTTTTATTAAAGGGTAAAAAAGAGAAAAAACGGCGCTAATCTAGAAATATAAAGTGAGCGGCTACACAAGCAATATGACAAGAATTGAATAGAAACAGTGAAAAAATATGCAGCGCTAATAAAACACTTATAAAGGTATAAAAGTGAGAAACATGCGTCAATGTGATAAGATCACAGTAGCCTGTGAATGAGTGTCCATTTGAAATGAAAAATAAAACACAAAACAAAAAGTCCATCAATAGGGGGTGTATGGCCACATCCTCATCACAGGAAAGACTTTCTGCACGGTGAAGACAGGAGTAGATGGAATACTCTTACCGGATAGCGTGGATCTGCTTGTCAGCGACAACAGATCATAAACGCATGGAAGGACTCCACTCGAATCTGCTCGGCTGGACGAGGGCCCGATGGTAGACTCCACACAGGATATCCAGATGGATGGCTGTAAGCCTGGACTGGAACCTCACCGTGGGTGTACTCGCTCCAACTCCGATTCGTAGACAGGAACAGAAGGTCAGCTTGTTTAACCACTTCCTTACTGGCCACTTAAACCCCCTTCCTGCCCAGAGGACTTTTTGCGATTCGACACTGCGTCGCTTTAACTCACAATTGCGCGGCCGTGCGACGCGGCTCCCAAACAAAACTGGCGTCCTTTTTTTCCCACAAATAGAGCTTTCTTTTGGTGGTATTTGATCACCTCTGCGGTTTTTATTTTTTGCGCTATAAACAAAAATAGAGCGACAATTTTGAAAAAAAAATAAAACATTTTTAATTGTTGCTATAATAAATAGCTCAATTTTTTAAAAAAAAACATTTTTTATCCTCAGTCTAGGCCGATACGTATTCTACATATTTTTAGTAAACAAAAAAAAAAAAAAATCGCAATAAGCGACTGGTTTGCGCAAAAGTTATAGCGCCTACAAAATAAGGGACAGAATTATTATTTTTTTATTATTATTTTTTTTACTAGTAATGGCGGCGATCTGCGATTTTTATTGCGACTGCGACATTATGGCGGACACATCGGACACTTTTGACACATTTTTGGCGCCATTCACATTTATACAGCAATCAGTGCTATAAAAATGCATTAATTACTGTATAAATGTGACTGGCAGGGAAGGGGTTAACACTAGGGGGTGAGGAAGGGGTTAAATGTGTACCCTAATATTAGTGTTCTAACTGTGGGGGGAGGGGGGTGACTGGGGGGGTGACCGATCTGTGTCTCTATGTACAAGAGACACAGATCCGTCTCCTCTCTCCCCTGACAGCACCGCTGTCTGCGAGAGCCGGGAATGAGAGATGATCTCATATGTAAACATATGAGATCGTCTCTCATTGGCCGCACAGATCGCCTAGGAAACGGCCGCTCCGATTGGCCGTTCACGGCGATCTGTGACTGGCTGTGTCCAAGGGACACGGCCAGTACAGAAGTTCCCCGCTGCGCGCTCGGGAGCGCGGAAAGGGGCGGACGTCAATTGACGGCGGCTCAGAGATGTAGAACCACCCTGCGGCCGTCAATAGTCGTACGGCCGTAGGGAAGTGGTTAAAGCGACAAACGATGATGTAAACAGTGGTGTCCACTGATGGAAGGTGCGCACAAACATGGAGTATGAAAAACTTTGTATCCAAGCAAGTCATGCAGGAGAAAGAAAAAAACAATGCTCCGGATGGTGCAGATAAAAGAGGATAGGTTTTATTGTAATAAAACCAAATAACATAAAAGTGATCACTTCAGTATAAAAATGGATAAAAGCAATATGGGGAGCAGGTATAGCAAGCCCGACGCGTTTCGTCCAAGTGGACTTCAACTGGGGCATCTGATGTCCACTTGGACGAAACGCGTCGGGCTTGCTATACCTGCTCCCCATATTGCTTTTATCCATTTTTATACTGAAGTGATCACTTTTATGTAATTTGGTTTTATTACAATAAAACCTATCCTTTTACCTGCACCATCCGGAGCATTGTTTTTTTTCTTTCTCCTGCATGACCTGCTGGGATACAAAGTTTTTCATACTCCATGTTTGTGCGCACCTTCCATCAGTGGACACCACTGTTTACATCATCGTTTGTCGCTTTGAACAAGCTGACCTTCTGTTCCTGTCTACGAATCTGAGTTGGAGCGAGTACACCCACGGTGAGGTTCCAGTCCAGGACTACAGCCATCCATCTGGATATCCTGTGTGGAGTCTACCATCGGGCCCTCGTCCAGCCGAGCAGATTCGAGTGGAGTCCTTCCATGCGTTTATGATCTGTTGTCGCTGACAAGCAGATCCACGCTATCCGGTAAGAGTATTCCATCTACTCCTGTCTTCACCGTGCAGAAAGTCTTTCCTGTGATGAGGATGTGGCCGTACACCCCCTATAGATGGACTTTTTGTTTTGTGTTTTTCATTTCAAATGGACACTCATTCACAGGCTACTGTGATCTTATCACATTGACGCATGTTTCTCACTTTTATACCTTTATAAGTGTTTTATTAGCGCTGCATATTTTTTTATTAAAGGGCCCAGAGGTCCCCAGGGATATATATTTTTTTCTTTCTTTTTTTTCTTTGTAAGGGGCCTAGAGTTCCCCAGAGCAACCCCCCCCCAATTTGTGGCACCCCCCCCCCCGCTTCTCAATTTGCGGCAGCCTTAGGGTTCTCTGCTCCAGGGGGCCCATGCCTGAAGCTGTGTAAGGGGCCCCATAATTCCTGGGGGGGGGGGGTCATAATGTTATGGCTGATCAGTGTAGATATGTAATATATTGGGAGACTGCTATATATTTATAAATAAACCTTCCACACTATCCTTACAGCTAAATAAGAACACCGCGCTACAAAACGAAATGATATAGGAGGAGCTAAACGCCAGTCTGCGTCCAATCAGCTCTCCACGTGCAATAAATATTTCTACCTACGAGGTGCAGCGATCTCCTTTAATACGGTCGGCACATCGATCGATTAATATATAAAGTGCACTCAACGTATTGAAGGAGATAGGATACCCTTGTAGATAGGATATATATATATTAGGGATGTCCCGATACCGAGCATTTCCCCCGGGAACTTGTACTCCGATGCTTCACCCGATACCTGGGCAGTCAGGTATCGGGTGGTGGGGGGAGTTACAAGTCTTCTCAGTGTTGTCTTCCCCCCCGTGCTGTCTTCTCGTCCCCCATGCCGTCTTGCCCCCCTCCGTGCTGTGCTCCCCCCCTGCTGTCTTCTTTCCCCCTCCGTGCCATCTTCTCTCCCCCGAGCCGTCTTCTCTCCCTCCGTGCCGTCTTCTGTCCAACTCTGTGCTGTGCTTTCCCCCGTGCCATCTTCTTTCCCCCCCTGCCGTCTTCTGTCCCCCCTCCGTGCTGTGCTCTCCCCTGTGCCATCTTCTCCCCCCCCCCCCCCCGTGCCATCTTCTGTCCCCCTCCGAGCTGTGCTCCCCCGTGCCATCTTCTGTCCAAATCCGTGCTGTGCTCTCCCCCGTGCCATCTACTCCCCCCCCCCGTGCCGTCTTCTGTCCCCCTCTGTGCTGTGCTCCCCCCGTGCCATCTTCTTTCCCCCTGCCGTCTTCTGTCCCCCTCCGTGCTGTGCTCTCCCCTGTGCCATCTTCTCTCCCCCCGTGCCATCTACTGTCCCCCTCCGTGCTGTGCTCTCCCCCGCGCCATCTTCTCTCCCCCCCCCCCCGTGCCATCTTCTGTCCCCCTCCGTGCTGTGCTCCCCCCATGCCATCTTCTGTCCAAATCCGTGCTGTGCTCTCCCCCGTGCCATCTTCTCCCCCCCCGTGCCGTCTTCTGTCCCCCTCTGTGCCGTGCTCCCCCCGTGCCATCTTCTCTCCCTTGTGCCGTCTTCTGTCCAAATCCATGCTGTGCTCTCCCCCGTGCCGTCTTCTCTCCCCCCCCCCCCCGTGCCGTCTTCTGTCCCCTTCCGTGCTGTGCTCCCCCGTGCCATCTTCTCTCCCCCCTACCGTCTTCTGTCCAAGTCCATGCTGTGCTCTCCCCCGTGCCGTCTTCTCTCCCCCCGTGCCGTCTTCTGTCCCCCTCCGCACTGTGCTCTCCCCTGTGCCATCTTCTCTTCCCCGCCCCCTGCTGTCTTCTGTCCCCCTCTGTGCCGTGCTCCCCCCGTGCCATCTTCTCTCCCTTGTGCCGTCTTCTGTCCAAATCCATGCTGTGCTCTCCCCCGTGCCGTCTTCTGTCCCCCTCTGTGCCGTGCTCCCCCCGTGCCATCTTCTCTCCCTTGTGCCGTCTTCTGTCCAAATCCATGCTGTGCTCTCCCCCGTGCCGTCTTCTCTCCCCCCCCCCCCCCGTGCCGTCTTCTGTCCCCTTCCGTGCTGTGCTCCCCCGTGCCATCTTCTCTCCCCCCTACCGTCTTCTGTCCAAGTCCATGCTGTGCTCTCCCCCGTGCCGTCTTCTCTCCCCCCGTGCCGTCTTCTGTCCCCCTCCGCGCTGTGCTCTCCCCTGTGCCATCTTCTGTCCCCCTCCGTGCTGTGCTCTCCCCCGTTGCTCGTCTTTCAAAATGCACGTTAAACGCGTTCCTCGTAACCCGAGGTTCCCCTGTGTGTGTATATATATATATATTTATATCGGTAATATATAGTAAATGACCTCTGACCTCTCCTGTCTTCCAGGTTTGCACCCAAGAGGCTCAGAGAGAACGTCTGACTGCGCTGGATATCCTGCAGAATATTGCACTGATTGTCCCCTGCAGGCCATTGCACTTCTAGATGGACTGAATCCCTATACTGGAAGAGATCAGATCCCTCCAATGAGGAACTGGATACTTCACGGCCCCTTCCGACTCTTCCATGAGACGGTCATGTGACATGATGATGGTCCGTCTACGGGCCGCTGTATATATAAGCCCCGCCCCTTGTATGGACTTGTATCACACTGTATATATAAGCCCCGCCCCTTGTATGGACTTATATCACACTGTATATATATATACTGCCGCTGTATATAGACAAATAGTCTGCAGAAGATTTTTTTTATCGGACATGAATCTGAGAGATGTGAAGGAGGAGCACGGGGCTGGCTGAGGCTCCATAGACCAATGGTGGTCTCCCTACTTCATAACGGGGGCCACAAATATGGGGACCCCTTTATCTTCCAAGGCGAATCTGTCAGATGTGAAGGAGGAGCACAGAGCTGACTGAGACTCCATAGGGTGGGCAACTTACAACAACCCCACACTTGTGGCCCCCTCTATCTTCCAAGATTAATCTGTGAGATGTGAAGGAGGAGCACGGGGTGAAAGATCTGACTGAGGCTCCACAGACCAGTGGTGGTCACCTTTCTTCATAAAGGGGGCCACAAATATGGGGACCCCTTTATCTTCCAAGGCAAATCTGTCAGATGTGAAGGAGGAGCACAGAGTTGATTGGGACTCCATAGGGTGGTCAACTTGCTTAATAAAGGGGGCCACAGATGTGAAGGAGGATGACGGGGTGAAAGAGTTGGCTGAGGCTCCATGGACCAATGGTGGTCCCCTTATTTGATAAAGGGGTCACAGGTACAGGAAGCCCCCTGATTTTCCAAGACAACCCTGTCAGATGTGAAGGAGGACCACAGGGCTGACTCCATAGGGTGGTCAACTTACAACCTTCGAACTTGTGGCCCCCTTTATCATCCAAGACAAATCCGTCAGATATGAAGGAGGGCCACAGGGCTGACTGAGACTCCATAGGGTGGTCAGCTTACACCCCCCGCACTTGTGGCCCCCTCTATCTTCCAAGATTATTTTGTGAAATGTGAAGGAGGAGCACAGAGTGAAAGATCTGACTGAAGCTCCATAGACCAATGGTGGTCAACTTACTTTATAAAGGGGGCCACAAGTGCGGCCCCAGACATCACCATAGGGCCACACATAATAGTCAGTGTATGTAATGCTACAGAAAGAGGTTGGAGTCAAGACATGGAACAAGACTTGGTCAGGCTGCCAGCGAGTTGTTGAAGACGGGGGATAGTCCCTCCAGGAGATGGTCAGAGACTGGGGACTGCTGAAGACCATCGCTATGAAATTCCCCTTTTACAAGTCAAAGCTTCCACATATTTTTCTCCCTACAGTTGTCTGAAAAAGCACTTGTTCTGCATTAAATAGCTACATGAGGGGCCTATATACTGTATATTTATTTACGCCTTAAGCATTTGCACAGTTGTCACAAATAATCACATTATTATGTATACAATGCTTATTTCCTATGACAGTCAGCGCCATCTAGTGGCCATAATGCAGGATTTTTCTGATTGAGGTGTTTCAGGAAAATACTGCAACATGACCACTAGATGGCGCTAACTGTGATTTTTTATTTTTTTTAAATAAATACATTGTATAGAAGCAGTGTAAGTCGCATGTGGTATTTCATTATCCTTTATCCGGCTCGGGTCACACTTCAGCGTCTTTATTTTTAAGATAGAAAGTAAGAAACCCGAACCATTTACACCCTGAAGTCAGTCTAAAGAATTGTTGGCCTGCTTTGAGTAAGCACCGAACCAGATTGCTGTGTGCAGGGGCCCCTTTGGCACTGTGTGGCCCCCGGGCTGCTGATTTGGGCTCCAGGGCCGTAGATGATGGGAAGTTGCTGAGTCGGACCTCTTAATGAGAGAAGAAAATATCCTGGACTGCCGCACTCCGTTTGAATGACGTCTTTAACCACTTAAGCCCCGGGCCAATATGCTGCCTAAAGACCCAAGGGGTTTTTACAGTTCGGCACTGCGTCGCTTTAACAAACAATTGCGCGGTCGTGCGACGTGGCTCCCAAAAAAATTGGCGTCCTTTTTTCCCCACAAATAGATCTTTCTTTTGGTGGTATTTGATCACCTCTGCGGTTTTTATTTTTTGCGCTATAAACAAAAATAGAGCCACAATTTTTAAAAAAATGCAATATTTTTTACTTTTTGCTGTAATAAATATCCCCCAAAAACATATATAACATTTTTTTTTTCCCTCAGTTTATCCCGATACGTATTCTTCTACATGTTTTTGGTAAAAAAAAATCGCAATAAGCGTTTATCGGTTGGTTTGCGCAAAATGTATAGCGTTTACAAAATAGGGGGTAGTTTTTTTGCATTTTGATATTTTTTTTTTTTTACTACTAATGGCGGCGATCAGCGTTTTTTTTCGTGACTGCGACATTATGGCGGACACTTCGGACAATTTTGACACATTTTTGGAAACATTGTCATTTTATTGTGAAAATGACAGTTGCAGTTTGGGAGTTAACCACAAGGGGCACAGTAGGAGTTAGGGTTCACCTAGTGTGTGTTTACAACTGTAGGGGGGTGTGGCTGTAGGAATGAAGTCATCGATCGAGTCTCCCTATAAAGGGAATGACACGATCGATGCGCCGCCATAGTGAAGCACGGGGAAGGTGTGTTTACACACGGCTCTCCCCGTTCTTCAGCTCCGGGGAGCGATCGCGACGGAGCGTCTATAAACAAATAGCCGCGCCGTCGTCCCGGATCGCTCCCCGAGCGGACCCGACCTCCGCATGTACCAGGGGGGGTCCCGATCGGACCCCCCACCCACGTCTAGCAGAGGACGTACAGGTACGTGATTGTGCCTGTCCGTGCCATTCTGCTGACGTAAATGTACATGAGGAGGTCGGGAAGGGGTTAATGATTTAAATCAAAAATAATCCAAAGCTGTACAGTCAAAAATAAAAGATGGAGAACAGGAAAAGAATGGCTAACGCGTTTCACATCGCGGGATGCTTATTCGTAGTGTAGCGCTACCCCCTCAGGAGCCGCTGGTTGTTGGGATCGGCGTATTAAGTTACCTCTTACCGTTGTCTAGGGGGGAAGTTGATGAGTAGAGTAGTGAGCGAATGTCCAGACAATAAATGAAGGTTTTCTCAATACTTTATTTCTCGGCCCAACATGACCAATATCAACCTGAGGAGAGAGGAAAGGTTAGGATTAGAACTTCGCAGTATCAGGCCTGGATATGAGAAAGAGCAATCCTGCGCTCAGTAGTAGTAGATACAGTTCCTCGCCACTCTAGCCATTATGGGGCCCCTTACACAGCTTCAGGCATGGGCCCTCCTGGAGCAGGGAAGTGGGGGGGGGGGGGGGTGCTGCCGCCTGAGATTGAGAAGCGGGGGGGGGGGTGCTTCCGCCTGAGATTGAGAAGCGGGGGGGGGGGCTGCTGCGAATTGAGAAGCGGGGGGGCCCTTTACAAAAAAATGAAGAAATAAAGAAAAATATATATAATAAAAGGGGGGTAGTAGCCATCCGGGGCCCTGGGGACCTCCAGGCCCTTTAATAAAAATAAATAAAAAAGATATAAATATATAAAAAAAAAAAACATTTATAAAAAAAAGGGGGGGGGGGGGGTTGCCATCTAGGGCCCTTTAAAAAATATATATATATATATATATAAACAAAAATAAAAAAATAAACATTTATAAATAAAGGGGGGGGTTTGCCACATGGGCCCCTGGGGACCTCTGAGCCCTTTAATAATAATAATAATAATAATAATAATAATAAATATATATATATATATATAAAAATAAAAGAAATAAAAAAATATATATAAAAAAAAAAAAAAAATTATAAAAAAAAGGAGGGTTGTCATCCGGGGCCCTGGGGACCTCCGGACCCCTAAAAAAAAAAAAAAGTTGGCCCTTTAATAAAAAATAAAATCAAAAAAATATATTAAAAAAAATATTATTCCCTGGGGACCTCTAAAAAAAATTTTTTTTTTGTTTTTAATAAAAAAAAAAATATATATTTTTAATAACAAATAAATAAAAAAAAAGGGGGCTGCCATCCGGGCCCCTGGGGACCTCCGGGGGCCCCTTACAGGTGTACCGCCTGCACCCCCCTGATGGCGGCCCTGGGAACACTTATTGCTTTGCTACAAAACTGAGGCACTCCCCATGTGGGAGGGGTTATATAGGGGAGGAAGTCAATTCTAATTGGGTTTGCCAGTGTCCAATCAGCTGAGGTGACTACATAACCCATGAAGTAATTAAGGCTCCGTGTCCCGTCATGTATTCCCAAGAAAAGGATTTTACGGGTAAGCTGTATGAAAAAATCCTATTTTCTCTGCGTCCAAGTGACTGGGAGGGACTCTATAATTATCAATCAGCTGCTGCACCTGCAGGGCTCTAATGAGGGAAGTGACAGGATCTGCATCCCTTTAGACGGGATTTCCTATTGGAAGAATCTCTCCAAAAATGACATTTGTGTTGCAGGGGATGCCCAATAATCTGACTTGTATCTTAGTGCGGACTCCTGGGAAAATCAGTGAGCCAATCACACAATTATATTTCTGGGGGGGCGGAGCTCTGTATACCAGCTGTGTACAGAGCGCCTCCAGGCGGCCATATTGTATTTTACAGGAAATGACAGCGGCTGCGGATCGATAAGGAAAGGACATTTCTAATAACATCCAATCACAATCTGACGTTTGTATCGATCGGATATACAATGGATTATTATTTTCCTCACAAAGCGGAGTTCTCTTTATTTCTGGATGTAGATTTCATAACTCCGCCCCCTGTGGGGGGCCCCCGGGGGCCGCTGAGTTCTTCACTGACAACCATTCCACAAAGTAGAAAGGAAATCAAGACGTCGCTTGGGAACCGATGCGGCTGTCATGCCTGGCTGTCTACATTGTGTCAGGAAGACGGAGTTACGCTTTAAGCCGCCGGTCCCGCCTGTGATCTGCCGCGTCTCTCCAGGATCCATCCATGTAATCCCCCCCCCCCCCCCCCCCCCGCGCCATCAATCTGCGGATTATTACCCCCCTAATCTCTTTATATACAGAATGCCAGCTGTGCGTCGCAGCGCCACCCGTGCCGCATCCAGAGCCGCCATCCCATTAACCCCTCACCCACCCGGGACACGGATGATAAGAGTGACAGAAAACATGGCTGCCCCGGGGGGCCCCAGAATGTAGGGGGGCCATGGAGATTTCATTACCTACCTTACATTAACACCTTCAATACTAGCCACTCCCCCTCTTCAATACTGGCCACTCCCCCTCTTCAATACCGGACACTCCCCCTCTTCAATACCGGACACTCCCCCCTTCAATACTGGACACTCCCCCTCTTCAATACTAGCCACTCCCCCTCTTCAATTAAGGACACTCCTCCTCCCTTCAATACCGGACACTCCCCCTCCCTTCAATACCGGACACTCCTCCTCCCTTCAATACTGGACACTCCCCCTCCCTTCAATACTGGACACTCCCCCTCCCTTCAATACCGGACACTCCCCCTCCCTTCAATACTGGACACTCCCCCTCCCTTCAATACTGGACACTCCCCCTCCCTTCAATACTGGACACTCCCCCTCCCTTCAATACCGGACACTCCCCCTCCCTTCAATACTGGACACTCCTCCTCCCTTCAATACTGGACACTCCCCCTCCCTTCAATACCGGACACTCCCCCTCCCTTCAATACTGGACACTCCTCCTGCCTTCAATACTGGACACTCCCCCTCCCTTCAATACTGGACACTCCCCCTCCCTTCAATACCGGACACTCCCCCTCCCTTCAATACCGGACACTCCTCCTCCCTTCAATACTGGACACTCCCCCTCCCTTCAATACTGGACACTCCCCCTCCCTTCAATACTGGACACTCCCCCTCCCTTCAATACCGGACACTCCCCCTCCCTTCAATACTAGCCACTCCCCCCTTCAATACTAGACACTCCCTCTTCAATACTGGCCACTCCCCCTCTTCAATACCGGACACTCCCCCCTTCAATACTGGACACTCCCCCTCTTCAATACTGGCCACTCCCCCCTTCAATACCGGACACTCCCTCTTCAATACTGGCCACTCCCCCTCCTCAATACCGGACACTCCCCCCTTCAATACCGGACACTCCCCCTTCAATACCGGACACTCCCCCCTTCAATACCGGACACTCCCCCTTCAATACCGGACACTCCCCCTCCCTTCAATACTGGACACTCCCCCTCCCTTCAATACCGGACACTCCCCCTCTTCAATACCAGACACTCCCCCTTCAATACCAGACACTCCCCCCTTCAATACCGGACACTCCCCCTTCAATACCGGACACTCCCCCTTCAATACCGGACACTCCCCCCCTTCAATACCAGACACTCCCCCTTCAATACCGGACACTCCCCCCTTCAATACCAGACACTCCCCCCTTCAATACCGGACACTCCCCCCTTCAACACCGGGCACTCCCCCCCCTTCAATACCGGGCACTCCCCCCCCTTCAATACCGGACACTCCCTCCTTCAATACCAGACACTCCCCCCCCTTCAATACCGGACACTCCCCCCTTTAATACCGGACACTCCCCCCTTCAATACCGGACACTTCCCTCCTTCAATACCGGACACTCCCCCCTTCAATACCAGACACTCCCCCCTTCAATACCGGACACTCCCCCTTTAATACCGGACACTCCCCCCTTCAATACCGGACACTCCCCCCTTCAATACCAGACACTCCCCCCTTCAATACCGGACACTCCCCCTTTCAATACCGGACACTTCCCCCCTTCAATACCGGACACTCCCCCCTTCAATACCGGACACTCCCCCCTTCAATACCGGACACTCCCCCCTTCAATACCGGACACTTCCCCCTTTCAATACCAGACACTCCCCCCTTCAATACCGGACACTCCCCCCTTCAATACCGGACACTCCCCCTTCAATACCGGACACTCCCCCCTTCAATACCGGACACTCCCCCTTCAATACCGGACACTCCCCCCTTCAATACCGGACACTCCCCCTTCAATACCGGACACTCCCCCCTTCAATACCGGACACTCCCCCCTTCAATACCGGACACTCCCCCTTTCAATACCAGACACTCCCCCCTTCAATACCGGACACTCCCCCCTTCAATACCGGACACTCCCCCTTCAATACCGGACACTCCCCCCTTCAATACCGGACACTCCCCCCTTCAATACCGGACACTCCCCCCTTCAATACCGGACACTCCCCCCTTCAATACCGGACACTCCCCCCTTTCAATACCGGACACTCCCCCCTTCAATACCGGACACTCCCCCCCTTCAATACTAGCCACTCCACCTCTTCAATACCGGACACTCCCCCCTTCAATACCGGACACTCCCCCTTCAATACCAGACACTCCCCCTTCAATACCGGACACTTCCCCCTTCAATACCGGACACTCCCCCTTCAATACCGGACACTCCCCCCTTCAATACCAGACACTCCCCCCTTCAATACCGGGCACTCCCCCCCCTTCAATACCGGGCACTCCCCCCCCTTCAATACCGGACACTCCCTCCTTCAATACCAGACACTCCCCCCCCTTCAATACCGGACACTCCCCCCTTTAATACCGGACACTCCCCCCTTCAATACCGGACACTTCCCTCCTTCAATACCGGACACTCCCCCCTTCAATACCAGACACTCCCCCCTTCAATACCGGACACTCCCCCCTTTAATACCGGACACTCCCCCCTTCAATACCGGACACTTCCCTCCTTCAATACCGGACACTCCCCCCTTCAATACCAGACACTCCCCCCTTCAATACCGGACACTTCCCCCCCATCAATACCGGACACTTCCCCCTTTAATACCGGACACTTCCCCCTTCAATACCGGACACTCCCCCCTTTAATACCGGACACTCCCCCCTTCAATACCGGACACTTCCCTCCTTCAATACCGGACACTCCCCCCTTCAATACCAGACACTCCCCCCTTCAATACCGGACACTCCCCCTTTCAATACCGGACACTTCCCCCCTTCAATACCGGACACTCCCCCCTTCAATACCGGACACTCCCCCCTTCAATACCGGACACTCCCCCCTTCAATACCGGACACTTCCCCCTTTCAATACCAGACACTCCCCCCTTCAATACCGGACACTCCCCCCTTCAATACCGGACACTCCCCCTTCAATACCGGACACTCCCCCCTTCAATACCGGACACTCCCCCTTCAATACCGGACACTCCCCCCTTCAATACCGGACACTCCCCCTTCAATACCGGACACTCCCCCCTTCAATACCGGACACTCCCCCCTTCAATACCGGACACTCCCCCTTTCAATACCAGACACTCCCCCCTTCAATACCGGACACTCCCCCCTTCAATACCGGACACTCCCCCTTCAATACCGGACACTCCCCCTTCAATACCGGACACTCCCCCCTTCAATACCGGACACTCCCCCCTTCAATACCAGACACTTCCCCTTTCAATACCGGACACTCCCCCCTTCAATACCGGACACTCCCCCCCTTCAATACCAGACACTCCCCCCTTCAATACCAGACACTCCCCCCTTCAATACCGGGCACTCCCCCTTCAATACCGGACACTCCCCCCTTCAATCCCGTACACTTCCCCCTTCAATACCGGACACTTCCCCCTTTCAATACCAGACACTCCCCCCTTCAATACCGGACACTCCCCCCTTCAATACCGGACACTCCCCCTTCAATACCGGACACTCCCCCCTTCAATACCGGACACTCCCCCCTTCAATACCGGACACTCCCCCTTTCAATACCAGACACTCCCCCCTTCAATACCGGACACTCCCCCCTTCAATACCGGACACTCCCCCTTCAATACCGGACACTCCCCCCTTCAATACCGGACACTCCCCCCTTCAATACCGGACACTCCCCCCTTCAATACCAGACACTTCCCCTTTCAATACCGGACACTCCCCCCTTCAATACCGGACACTCCCCCCCTTCAATACCAGACACTCCCCCTTCAATACCGGACACTTCCCCTTCAATACCGGACCCTCCCCCTTCAATACCGGACACTCCCCCCTTCAATACCTGACACTTCCCCCTTCAATAATGGACACCTCCCCTTCAATACCGGACACTTCCCCCCTACAATACCGGACACTCCCCCCTTCAATACCGGACACTCCCCCCTTCAATACCGGACACTCCCCCCTTCAATACCGGACACTCCCCCCTTCAATACTGGACACTCCCCCCTTCAATACCGGACACTCCCCCCTTCAATACCGGACACTCCCCCCTTCAATACCGGACACTTCCCCACTTCAATACCGGACACTCCCCCTCCCTTCAATACCGGACACTCCCCCCTTCAATACCGGACACTTCCCCACTTCAATACCGGACACTTCCCCCCTTCAATACCGGACACTCCCCCCTTCAATACCGGACACTCCCCCCTTCAATACCGGACACTCCTCCCTTCAATACCAGACACTTCCCCCCTTCAATACCGGACACTCCCCCCTTCAATACCGGACACTCCCCCTTCAATACCGGACACTTCCCCCCTTCAATACCAGACACTCCCCCCTTTAATACCGGACACTCCCCCCTTCAATACCGGACACTCCCCCCTTCAATACCGGACACTCCCCCCTTCAATACCGGACACTCCCCCTTCAATACCGGACACTCCCCCTTCAATACCGGACACTTCCCCCCTTCAATACCGGACACTCCTCCCCTTCAATACCAGACACTCCCCCCTTCAATACTGGACACTCCCCCTTTCAATACCGGACACTTCCCCCCTTCAATACCGGACACTCCCCCCTTCAATACCGGACACTCCCCCCTTCAATACCGGACACTCCCCCCTTCAATACCGGACACTTCCCCCTTTCAATACCAGACACTCCCCCCTTCAATACCGGACACTCCCCCCTTCAATACCGGACACTCCCCCTTCAATACCGGACACTCCCCCCTTCAATACCGGACACTCCCCCTTCAATACCGGACACTCCCCCCTTCAATACCGGACACTCCCCCTTCAATACCGGACACTCCCCCCTTCAATACCGGACACTCCCCCCTTCAATACCGGACACTCCCCCTTTCAATACCAGACACTCCCCCCTTCAATACCGGACACTCCCCCCTTCAATACCGGACACTCCCCCTTCAATACCGGACACTCCCCCTTCAATACCGGACACTCCCCCCTTCAATACCGGACACTCCCCCCTTCAATACCAGACACTTCCCCTTTCAATACCGGACACTCCCCCCTTCAATACCGGACACTCCCCCCCTTCAATACCAGACACTCCCCCCTTCAATACCAGACACTCCCCCCTTCAATACCGGGCACTCCCCCTTCAATACTGGCCACTCCCCCCTTCAATCCCGTACACTCCCCCCTTCAATACCGGACACTCCCCCTTCAATACCGGACACTCCCCCCTTCAATACCGGACACTCCCCCCTTCAATACCGGACACTCCCCCTTTCAATACCAGACACTCCCCCCTTCAATACCGGACACTCCCCCCTTCAATACCGGACACTCCCCCTTCAATACCGGACACTCCCCCCTTCAATACCGGACACTCCCCCCTTCAATACCGGACACTCCCCCCTTCAATACCAGACACTTCCCCTTTCAATACCGGACACTCCCCCCTTCAATACCGGACACTCCCCCCCTTCAATACCAGACACTCCCCCTTCAATACCGGACACTTCCCCTTCAATACCGGACCCTCCCCCTTCAATACCGGACACTCCCCCCTTCAATACCTGACACTTCCCCCTTCAATAATGGACACCTCCCCTTCAATACCGGACACTTCCCCCCTACAATACCGGACACTCCCCCCTTCAATACCGGACACTCCCCCCTTCAATACCGGACACTCCCCCCTTCAATACCGGACACTCCCCCCTTCAATACTGGACACTCCCCCCTTCAATACCGGACACTCCCCCCTTCAATACCGGACACTCCCCCCTTCAATACCGGACACTTCCCCACTTCAATACCGGACACTCCCCCTCCCTTCAATACCGGACACTCCCCCCTTCAATACCGGACACTTCCCCACTTCAATACCGGACACTTCCCCCCTTCAATACCGGACACTCCCCCCTTGAATACCGGACACTCCCCCCTTCAATACCGGACACTCCTCCCTTCAATACCAGACACTTCCCCCCTTCAATACCGGACACTCCCCCCTTCAATACCGGACACTCCCCCTTCAATACCGGACACTTCCCCCCTTCAATACCGGACACTCCCCCCTTTAATACCGGACACTCCCCCCTTCAATACCGGACACTCCCCCCTTCAATACCGGACACTCCCCCCTTCAATACCGGACACTCCCCCTTCAATACCGGACACTCCCCCTTCAATACCGGACACTTCCCCCTTCAATACCGGACACTCCTCCCCTTCAATACCAGACACTCCCCCCTTCAATACTGGACACTCCCCCTTCAATACTGGACACTTCCCCCTTCAATACCGGACACTTCCCCCTTCAATACTGGACACTCCCCCCTTCAATACCGGACACTCCCCCCTTCAATACCGGACACTCCCCCCTTCAATACCGGACACTCCCCCCTTCAATACCGGACACTCCCCCCTTCAATACCGGACACTTCCCCCTTCAATACCAGACACTCCCCCCTTCAATACCGGACACTTCCCCCTTCAATACCTGACACTCCCCCCTTTCAATACCGGACACTCCCCCCTTCAATACCGGACACTCCCCCCTTCAAAACGGACACTCCCCCCTTCAATACCGGACACTCCCCCCTTCAATCCCGTACACTCCCCCCTTCAATACCGGACACTCCCCCCTTCAATCCCGGACACTCCCCCCTTCAATACCGGACACTCCCCCCTTCAATCCCGGACACTCCCCCCTTCAATCCCGTACACTCCCCCTCCCTTCAATACCGGACACTCCCCCCTTCAATACTGTACACTCCCCCCTCCCTTCAATACCAGACACTCCCCCTTCAATACCGGACACTCCCCCCCTTCAATACCAGACACTCCCCCCTTCAATACCGGGCACTCCCCCTTCAATACTGGCCACTCCCCCCTTCAATCCCGTACACTTCCCCCTTCAATACCGGACACTCCCCCCTTCAATACTGGCCACTCCCCCTTCAATACCAGACACTCCCCCCTTCAATACCGGACACTTCCCCCTTCAATACCGGACACTCCTTCCTTCAATACCGGACACTCCCCCCCTTCAATACCGGACACTCCTTCCTTCAATACCGGACACTCCCCCCCTTCAATACCGGAAACTCCCTCCAATACCGGACACTCCCCCCTTCAATACCAGACACTCCCCCCTTCAATACCGGGCACTCCCCCTTCAATACTGGCCACTCCCCCCTTCAATCCCGTACACTCCCCCTTCAATACCAGACACTCCCCCCTTCAATACCGGACACTTCCCCCTTCAATACCAGACACTCCTTCCTTCAATACTGGACACTCCCCCCCTTCAATACCGGAAACTCCCTCCAATACCGGACACTCCCCCCTTCAATACCAGACACTCCTTCCTTCAATACCGGACACTCCCCCCTCCAATACCGGACACTCCTTCCTTCAATACCGGACACTCCCCCCTTCAATACCAGACACTTCCCCCTTCAATACCGGACACTCCCCCCTTCAATACCGGAAACTCCCTCCAATACCGGACACTCCCCCCTTCAATACCAGACACTCCCCCCTTCAATACCGGACACTCCCCCCTTCAATACCAGACACTCCCCCCTTCAATACCGGACACTCCCCCCTTCAATACCGGACACTCCCCCCTTCAATACCGGACACTCCCCCTTCAATACTGGACACTCCCCCCTTCAATACCAGACACTCCCCCCTTCAATACCGGACACTCCCCCCCTTCAATACCAGACACTCCCCCTTCAATACCAGACACTCCCCCCTTCAATACCGGACACTCCCCCCCTTCAATACCGGACACTCCCCCCTTCAATACCGGACAGTCCCCCTTCAATACCGGACACTCCCCCCCATCAATACCAGACACTCCCCCTTTAATACCAGACACTCCCCCTTTAATACCGGACACTCCCCCCTTCAATACCGGACACTCCCCCCTTCAATACCGGACACTCCCCCCCTTCAATACTGGACACTCCCCCTCCATAAAGAGGACCTGTCACCTCCTATTACTGTCACATGGGATGTTTACATTCCTTGGGACAGCAATAAAAAAGTCATCATTTTTTTTTTTTTTTAAGGGACAGTGCAAAAATATAAAAAATAAAATAAATAAGAAATCTATCGATTTACTCGGCGTGACATCATCTTTCACATTTATTTCTTCCCAGAAAATTGCATTTATAAGAGCGCTGCGCAAATACCGTGTGACATTAGATATTCCGTAGAACGACATTTTATTCTCTAGGGTCTCTACTAAAAAATATATAACATTTTTGGGGGTTCAAAAAATACAGGGCCAGATCCACAGTGAGAGTACGCCGCGTGTCTACTGATATCTCCTGATTCGCCGGCGTACTTTCAAATTTCCTGCGTCGTATCTTTAGTTTGAATCCTCAAAACAAGATACATCGGCTTCTGGCTTCGATCCGACAGGCGTACGGCTTCGGATCGTAGGTGTAATACTTCGGCCGCCTGCTGGGTGGAGTTTGCTTTGTTTTCCGCGTCGGGTATGCAAATTAGCTTTTTCCGACGATCCACGAAGGTACGCGCGGCCGTCGCATTCTCTTACGTCGTCGCTAGTCGGCTTTTCCCGGCGTATAGTTAAAGCTGCTATTTTGCGGCGTATAGATAGACTTGCCATGTTAAGTATGGCCGTCGTTCCCGCGTCGAAATTTCAATTTTTTTTGCGTAAGTCGTCCGTGAATAGGGATGGACGTAACTCACGTCTAAGTTCAAAAAATGACGTCGTTGCGACGTCATTTCGCGCAAAGCACGGCGGGAATTTTTGAAACGGAGCATGCGCAGTTCAATCGGCGCGGGGACGCGCTTCATTTAAATGAATCACGCCCCCTACCCATCCAATTTAAATTCCGCCGCCAGAAATACACTACGCCGCCGTAACTTAAGGCGCAAAATCTTTGAGGATTTCAAAATACGCCAGGTAAGGTACGGCGGCGTAGCGTATCTAGGATACGCGGCGCAAGTGCAAGTATATGTGAATCTGGCCCACGGATTTTCACTTGTAAGTAACAAAATGTCAGAAAAAGTTTTGGGCACGAAGGGGTTACACTGAATGTCCTGAGGAAGTCACATCGGGGGAAACTCGCGGATAATTCTGATGAAGTTTCCTTCACAAATATAAAACAAATTAATGCGAATTCAGCCGATTTCACCCGAATCGCTCGGCTCCTCCCCCTCCCCCCAGACTGATTCCCCGCCACCCACCGGGGCTGACAGGAAATGTATTTTTTGCTCACATTTGATGGACGATAAAATCGGATGAAGGCGATTGTTATAAATCCAATATGAAGAGACCTGAAACATGTGAGAGCGACGCTGCTAGGTTCAAGTCCGCCATCTAGTGTCTGACAGGAGAATGACACCTCCGCCCATCCATACAAATAAACTATCGCAAATTTAACCCCCTCACCTCAGGGTGGTTTTACCCCCCTTCATGACCAGGACATGTTTTGCTACTCAGCACTGCGCTACTTTACCTGGTAATTATGCGGTCATGCAACGCTGTGCACAAAACAACATTTGTATTATATTTTCCACAAAAATGGAGATTTCTTTTGGTGGTAAATGATCACCTCTGCAATATAAATGAAAAATTACCAAAAAATTTAAAAAAAAATATGTTGTACTTTCTGCTATAAAACATATCCAATTAAATGTAAAAAATAAAATAAAATAAAAATATATTTTGTACCTTCTGCTATAAAACATATCCAATAAAATTTAAAAAAAAAACAATAATTTGTGCTATGAAACATATTAAAAAAAATGTAAAAAAAATATATATATTTTGTACTTTCTGCTATAAAACATATTTAATAAAATGTAAAAAAAAAAAAAAACAATAATTTGTACATTGTGCTATAAAACATATTCAATAAAAATGTAAAAATATATATATATATATATTTTGTACTTTCTGCTATAAAACATATCAAATGAAATGTAAAAAAATAAAAAAAAATATTTGTATTGTGTGCTATAAAACATATTCAATAAAAATGTTAAAAAGAAAATATTTTGTGTTTTCTGCTAAAAAAAAATATATATCCAATAACGTGTGAAAAAAAACAATAATTTGTACTTTGTGCTATAAAACATATTAAAATATATATATATATTGTACTTTCTGCTATAAAAAACATCCAATAAAATGTAAAAAAAAAACAACAATAATTTTTTCTTTGTGCTATAAAACATATTCAATAAAAATGTAGATATATATATATATATTGTACTTTCTGGTATAAAACATTTTCAATAAAAATGTTAAAAATTTTTTTTTCGTGTTTTCTGCTATAAAAAGTATCCAATAAAATGTAAAAAAAAAAAAAAAAAGAACAACAATAATTTTTACTTTTTGCTATAAAACATATCAAATGAAATGTAAAAAAATATATATATATATTTGTACTTTGTGCTATACAACATATTCAATAAAAATGTAAAAAAAACAACAACAATAATTTGTACTTTGTGCTATAAAACATATTAAAAAAATATAAAAAAATATATTTTGTACTTTCTGCTATAAAACATATCCAATGAAATGTAAAAAAAATTAAAATATTTGTACTTTGTGCTATAAAACATATTCAATAAAAATGTAAAAAAAAAAAAAAAAAAAAAGATATTTTGTACCCTCTGCTATAAAACATATCCAATATTTTTTTTTAAAAAAACAACAATAATTTGTACTTTCTGCTATAAAACATATTCAATAAAAATGTAAAAAGAAAATATTTTGTACTTTCTGCTATAAAACATATCAAATGAAATGTAAAAAAATAAAAAATATATTTGTACTTTGTACAACATTTGTACAACATATTCAATAAAAATGTAAAAAAATAACAACAATAATTTGTACTTTGTGCTATAAACATATCCAATTAAATGTAAAAAAACAAAACAAAAAAAAAAACAATATTTTGTACTTTCTGCTATAAAACTTATTTAATAAAAATGTAAAAAAATAACAACATTTTGTGTTTTCTGCTATAAAACATGCAATAAAATGTAAAAAAAACAATAATTTGTGCTATGAAACATATTTTTTTTTTTAATATATATATATATTGTACTTTCTGCTACAATATATATATTGTAGCAGAACATATTCAATAAAAATGTTAAAAAAAAAAATATTTAGTGTTTTCTGCTATAAAACGTATCCAATAAAATGTATAAAAAAAAAAAAAAAAACAACAATAATTTTTACTTTCTGCTATAAAACATATCAAATGAAATGTAAATAAAAAATATTTGTACTTTGTGCTATAAAACATATTCAATAATAATAAAAATAATAATAATAAAAAATAATATTTTTTTTGCCGATTCCCTCCGAGACTCAACTGCCGATTCCCTCCAAGACTCAACTGCCGATTCCCTCCAAGACTCAACTGCCGATTCCCACCGAGACTCAACTGCCGATTCCCACCGAGACTCAACTGCCGATTCCCTCCGAGACTCAACTGCCGATTCCCTCCAAGACTCAACTGCCGATTCCCACCGAGACTCAACTGCCGATTCCCACCGAGACTCAACTGCCGATTCCCTCCGAGACTCAACTGCCGATTCCCTCCAAGACTCAACTGCCGATTCCCACCGAGACTCAACTGCCGATTCCCACCGAGACTCAACTGCCGATTCCCACCGAGACTCAACTGCCGATTCCCACCGAGACTCAACTGCTGATTCCCACCGAGACTCAACTGCCAATATCCTCCGAGACTCAACTGCCAATTCCCACCAAGACTCAACTGCAGGTTCCCACCAAGGCTCAACTGCCCATTCCCCCCAAGACTCAACTGCCAATTCCCACCGAGACTCAACTGCCAATTCCCTCCGAGACTCAACTGTCAATTCCCACCAAGACTCAACTGCTGATTCCCTCCGAGGCTCAACTGCCGATTCCCATCGAGACTCAACTGCCAATTCCCTACCGAGACTCAACTGCCGCTTCCCTCCGAGACTCAACTGCCGATTCTCTCCGAGACTCAACTGCCGATTGCCTCCTAGACTCAACTGCCGATTCCCACCAAGACTCAACTGCCGATTCCCACCCAGACACAACTGCCAATTCCCTCCGAGACTCAACTGCCGATTCCCCCCAAGATTCAAAAGCCAATTCCCTACAGTACACCAAAACTCAACTGCCAATTTCCATTCTGTACGCTGATTTTTCTGTGTTGCAGGTTGGAGCCATCGTTCTTCAGACATTATCCGGGGTCACCGGCTACTTCCTGCACCCGCTCAGAGGTGACCCCATCAGGTAAATCCTGGTGCCTGTGCAGGACTTGGCTGTGTGTTCACAAATGTCTGACACAGATCAGCCCCGGGGCTGCAGCCTCTCACCTTGTGACTCGCTACAAAGTTACAATGTACAGTCTGATCACTGGGGGAGGGGAGACTGAGGAAATACTTCCTCCTGCCTGCAGCAGACTGATTACATCATATCAGCCAAAGTCACCGGATTGGAGCGCAAGGGCTGTTTTTCATCATAAAATAAAATGTTTTTTTATTATTATTATTATTATTCAGTTGCTACAATTTAATCCTGACCAATCATCACACAGAGGCGGGGCTTGTGTCTTTTCATCCTCACCTACTATGTATCAATGTAACAATATAATACTATAACAATGTAACACTATATACAGTAACACTATGTAACTATGTAACACTATAACAATGTAACACTATGTAACTATGTAACACTATAACAATGTAACGATGTGATGACAGGAGAGTTCCTTCATACATGGAGAGTGTAAAGGTTCTGAGAAGACAATATACAGAATTATAAACCACCAATCAGATCTCATCTTTCCCTCGTCAGGTGATTGGTGGGCTGTGATGATTTCTGATTGGATGGGATCATTTGTTGCATTTATTTGGTAATATTACAGATCCGATCCTCTAAGATCAGACATTACCCCCTCCCCCCCCCCTCCTCTTCTATAGTCTTACAAGCGGCATCAAGAAGGTAACTATAGCAACGGCCGCCATCGCACTCCCGCTCCCTCCGCTCCCATTGTCTCTCAGTGTATCAGACCCCTCCCCCCTCACATGTTCCACGCCAGATCCCCGCCCACATTTCATTTATTTCCTGACACAATCGGCCGATTCACTCGGATATAACGATCGCTATTCACCACAACGATCGGAAGAGAAGCAGAAAAAAACGCGAATCCGATATCCGTGCCCCCCCTATAAATCTATAATCATTCTAATACCGATATATTATCCTAATTATTATTATTATTATTATTATTAATAACAAATCTGCTCCTTCTTCTTCTTCTTCTTTTTATTATTATTAATATTATTGGAACCCAAATAAATTCTTACTAATAATAATATTTCTATAATATTACCATCATTAAAATAACATTAGTAGTAGTAGTAAGAAGAATTCTTCCTCCTTCCTTCTTCTTAATTGTTCTTCCTACTTCCTTCTTCCTTCTTTTGCCTACTTCCTTCTTCCTACTTCCCTCTTCCTACTTCCTTCTTCTTCCTTCCTCATTCCTTCTTCCTACTTCTTCCTTCCTTCTTCCTTTTGCCTACTTCCTTCTTCCTACTTCCTTCTTCTTCCTTCCTCATTCCTTCTTCCTCCTTTTGCCTACTTCCTACTTCCTTCTTCCTACTTCCTTCTTCTTCCTTCTTCTTAATTGTTCTTCCTTCCTCCTTCCTTCTGCCTACTTCCTTCTTCTTTTTCCTTCCTTCTGCCTACTTCCTTCTTCCTACTTCCTTCTTCTTCCTTCCTCATTCCTTCTTCCTACTTCCTTCTTCCTTCTTCTGCCTACTTCCTTCTTCTTCCTTCTGCCTACTTCCTTCTTCCTACTTCTTTCTTCCTTCCTCATTCCTTCTTCCTACTTCCTTCTTCTTAATTGTTCTTCCTTCCTTCTTCTTCCTTCCTTCTGCCTACTTCCTTCTTCTTCCTTCCTCCTTCCTTCTTCTTAATTGTTCTTCCCCCTTCTTCCTACTTCCTTCCTCCTTCCTTCTGTCTACTTCCTTCTTCTTCCTTCCTTCTTTCTTCCTCATTCCTTCTTCTTAATTGTTCTTCCTCCTTCCTTCTTCCTACTTCTTCCTCCTCATTCCTTCTTCTTCCTTCTTCCTACTTCCTTCTTCTTCCTTCCTCCTTCCTTCTTTCTTCCTACTTCCTTCTTCTTCCTTCCTTCTTCTTAATTGTTCTTCCTCCTTCCTTCTTCCTACTTCCTACTTCTTCCTCCTCATTCCTACTTCCTTCCTCCTTCCTTCTTCTTAATTGTTCTTCCTTCTTCTTCCTCCTCATTCCTTCTTCCTACTTCCTCCTTCTCCTTCTTCCTACTTTCTTCTTCTTCCTCCTCCTTCCTTCTTCTTCCTTCTTCTTCTTCCTCCTTCCTTCTTCCTACTTCCTTCTTCTTCCTCCTCCTTCGTACTTCCTTCTTCTTCCTCCTCCCCAGTGGCGGCTAGTACTCAACATTTTTGGGGGGGGGCGCAAACAAGGACCTGCTCAGTGATGGTAGAGGTGGTGTCCTCAGTGTTGGGTAGTACCCTTGCAGAGCAAAGAAGGGGAGCTTTAGGCTGGAGAGTAGGCAATGCTGGACTTTATGGACTAGAGCACTTGCCCAAGGGTGGTAGAGGTGGTGTCCTCGTTGCTCAGTGATGATAGAGGTGGTGTCCTCGTTGCTCAGTGATGGTAGAGGTGGTGTCCTCGTTGCTCAGTGATGGTAGAGGTGGTGTCCTCGTTGCTCAGTGATGATAGAGGTGGTGTCCTCGTTGCTCAGTGATGGTAGAGGTGGTGTCCTCGTGGCTCAGTGATGGTAGAGGTGGTGTCCTCGTTGCTCAGTGATGGTAGAGGTGGTGTCCTCGTTGCTCAGTGATGGTAGAGGTGGTGTCCTCATGACTCAGTGATGATAGAGGTGGTGTCCTCATTGCTCAGTGATGGTAGAGGTGGTGGTGTCCTTGTTTCTCAGTGATGGTAGAGGTGGTGTCCTCGTTGCTCAGTGATGGTAGAGGTAGTGTCCTCGTGGCTCAGTGATGATAGAGGTGGTGTCCTCGTGATTCAGTGATGGTAGAGGTGGTGTCCTTGTTGCTCAGTGATGGTAGAGGTGGTGGTGTCCTCGTTGCTCAGTGATGGTAGAGGTGGTGGTGTCCTCGTTTCTCAGTGATGGTAGAGGTGGTGTCCTCGTTGCTCAGTGATGGTAGAGGTGGTGTCCTCGTGACTCAGTGATGGTAGAGGTGGTGTCCTTGTTGCTCAGAGATGGTAGAGGTGGTGGTGTCCTCATTGCTCAGTGATGGTAGAGGTGGTGGTGTCCTCGTTGCTCAGTGATGGTAGAGGTGGTATCCTCATTACTCAGTGATGGTAGAGGTGGTGTCCTCGTTGCTCAGTGATGATAGAGGTGGTGTCCTCGTTGCTCAGTGATGGTAGAGGTGGTGTCCTCGTGGCTCAGTGATGATAGAGGTGGTGGTGTCCTTGTTGCTCAGTGATGGTAGAGGTGGTGTCCTTGTTGCTGAGTGATGATAGAGGTGGTGTCCTTGTTGCTCAGTAATGATAGAGGTGGTGTCCTCGTTGCTCAGTAATGATAGAGGTGGTGTCCTCATTGCTCAGTAATGATAGAGGTGGTGTCCTCATTGCTCAGTGATGATAGAGGTGGTGTCCTCGTGACTCAGTGATGGTAGAGGTGGTGTCCTCGTTGCTCAGTGATGATAGAGGTGGTGGTGTCCTAGTTGCTGAGTGATGATAGAGGTGGTGTCCTCGTTGCTCAGTGATGATAGAGGTGGTGTCCTCGTTGCTCAGTGATGATAGAGGTGGTGCCCTCGTTGCTCAGTGATGGTAGAGGTGGTGCCCTCGTTGCTCAGTGATGGTAGAGGTGGTGTCCTCGTTGCTCAGTGATGATAGAGGTGGTGTCCTCGTGACTCAGTGATGGTAGAGGTGGTGTCCTCGTTGCTCAGTGATGGTAGAGGTGGTGTCCTCGTTGCTCAGTGATGGTAGAGGTGGTGTCCTCGTGGCTCAGTGATGGTAGAGGTGGTGTCCTCGTGGCTCAGTGATGGTAGAGGTGGTGTCCTCGTGACTCAGTGATGGTAGAGGTGGTGTCCTCGTTGCTCAGTGATGGTATAGGTGGTGTCCTCGTGACTCAGTGATGGTAGAGGTGGTGTCCTTGTTGCTCAGTGATGGTAGAGGTGGTGTCCTCGTTGCTCAGCAATAGTAGAGGTGGTGTCCTCGTTGCTCAGTGATGGTAGAGGTGGTGTCCTCATTGCTCAGTGATGGTAGAGGTGGTGTCCTCGTGACTCAGTGATGGTAGAGGTGGTGTCCTTGTGGCTCAGTGATGATGGAGGTGGTGTCCTCGTGACTCAGTGATGGTAGAGGTGGTGTCCTTGTGACTCAGTGATGGTAGAGGTGGTGTCCTCGTTGCTCAGTGATGGTAGAGGTGGTGTCCTCATTGCTCAGTGATGGTAGAGGTGGTGTCCTCGCTGCTCAGTGATGATAGAGGTGGTGTCCTCGTTGCTCAGTGATGGTAGAGATGGTGTCCTCGTGACTCAGTGATGGTAGAAGTGGTGTCCTCTTTGCTCAGTGATGATAGAGGTGGTTTCCTCGTTGCTGAGTGATGATAGAGGTGGTGTCCTCATTGCTCAGTGATGGTAGAGGTGGTGTCCTCGTTGCTCAGTGATGATAGAGGTGGTGTCCTCATTGCTCAGTGATGATAGAGGTGGTGTCCTCGTTGCTCAGTGATGATAGAGGTGGTGTCCTCGTTGCTCAGTGATGATAGAGGTGGTGTCCTCGTTGCTCAGTGATGATAGAGGTGGCATCCTCGTTGCTCAGTGATGATAGAGGTGGTGTCCTCGTTGCTCAGTGATGATAGAGGTGGTGTCCTCGTTGCTGAGTGATGATAGAGGTGGTTTCCTCGTTGCTCAGTGATGATAGAGGTGGTGTCCTCATTGCTCAGTGATGGTAGAGGTGGTGGTGTCCTCGTTGCTCAGTGATGGTAGAGGTGATGTCCTCGTTGCTCAGTGATGGTAGAGGTGGTGTCCTCATTGCTCAGTGATGGTAGAGGTGGTGACCTTGTTTCTCAGTGATGGTAGAGATGGTGTCCTCATTGCTCAGTGATGGTAGAAGTGGTGTCCTCGTTGCTCAGTGATGGTAGAGATGGTGTCCTCGTTGCTCAGTGATGATAGAGGTGGTGTCCTCGTTGCTCAGTGATGGTAGAGGTGGTGGTGTCCTCGTGACTCAGTGATGGTAGAGGTGGTGTCCTCATTGCTCAGTGATGGTAGAGGTGGTGTCCTTGTTGCTCAGTGATGATAGAGGTGGTGTCCTCATTGCTCAGTGATGATAGAGGTGGTGTCCTTGTTTCTCAGTGATGGTAGAGGTGGTGTCCTCGTGGCTCAGTGATGGTAGAGGTGGTGTCCTCGTGATTCAGTGATGGTAGAGGTGGTGTCCTTGTTGCTCAGTGATGGTAGAGGTGGTGGTGTCCTCGTGACTCAGTGATGGTAGAGGTGGTGTCCTTGTGGGTCAGTGATGGTAGAGGTGGTGTCCTCATTGCTCAGTGATGATAGAGGTGGTGTCCTCGTGACTCAGTGATGGTAGAGGTGGTGTCCTCGTTGCTCAGTGATGATAGAGGTGGTGTCCTCGTGACTCAGTGATGATAGAGGTGGTGTCCTCATTGCTCAGTGATGATAGAGGTGGTGTCCTCATTGCTCAGTGATGATAGAGGTGGTGTCCTTGTGGGTCAGTGATGGTAGAGGTGGTGTCCTTATTGCTCAGTGATGTAGAGGTGGTGTCCTCGTGACTCAGTGATGGTAGAGGTGGTGTCCTTGTGGGTCAGTGATGGTAGAGGTGGTGTCCTTATTGCTCAGTGATGTAGAGGTGGTGTCCTCGTGACTCAGTGATGGTAGAGGTGGTGTCCTTGTGGGTCAGTGATGGTAGAGGTGGTGTCCTCGTTGCTCAGTGATGATAGAGGTGGTGTCCTCGTTGTTGGGTAGTAGCCTTGCAGAGTGGAGGAAGCGTCCAGTTGCGGGTGCATTTCCGAGGCTCTTCTCCTTCCTCCATCTAGTACAGACGTGTGACTGCCGGATATAAATAACCATGGCGGCGGCGGGGGAAGGTGAGATATTCATGAGAATGAGTGCCGGGGGCAATGGAAAGTCACGTGAATGCCGTGAAACGCGTAAAGGGAACATTTAGTGGAGTTTATAACGAGGAGAATATAAGATGCTAAAAATAGGGACACTAAGAAGTGGAGAAGAATCGGCTTTGAGTGGAGACCCCGGAGGTCGCTCTTCCCGCACACAAGGAGGACGAATATTACCGGAAAGAAACCCGGACAACGTGGTGGTTTAGTGATTAGCACTTCTGCCTCGCCGCGATGGCTTCCATGCCGGTCGGTTTGGCCTTGGATGGAATTTGTGTGCCGGTCTACAGATAGAAACGGCAAACCCTGGAGTGCCGAACGCAGCCGCGGAGATCATTTCACACTTTGAGCCACAGAAAAAAAGGGCCCAAGAGGTCCTGGGGGCGGGGCGGGGGCGGAGGGGCGGAGCGGGGGGAGGGGGCCGAGGGGCGGGGTCCTGCCATGAAGGACCTCGGTTGGGCACTCCAAAAACACGCCAGTAGGTTAATTTGCCCTCAGATGATATCCTACTGAGTGTGCCCAAAATGGCTGCCACAACAGTTGATGGGGCCCCAGGGAGCCACAAGGCGCCACGGAGAGAACAGAGTTCCCTGATTGGAGGAGGCGGGGCGATGATGTAGCTACACAAAAATATCCATACCTGGAACTCAGCTTTAATGCGGTACTAACCCCGCCTCTCTGAGGACCTGGAGACTAACCCCGCCTCTCTGAGGACCTGGAGATTAACCCCGCCTCTCTGAAGACCTGGAGACTAACCCCGCCTCTCTGAGGACCTGGAGACTAACCCCGCCTTTCTGAGGACCTGGAGACTAACCCCGCCTTTCTGAGGACCTGGAGACTAACCCCGCCTCTCTGAGGACCTGGAGACTAACCCCGCCTCTCTGAAGACCTGGAGACTAACCCCGCCTTTCTGAGGACCTGGAGACTAACCCCGCCTTTCTGAGGACCTGGAGACTAACCCCGCCTCTCTGAGGACCTGGAGACTAACCCCACCTCTCTGAGGACCTGGAGACTAACCCTGCCTCTCTGAAGACCTGGAGACAAACTCCGCCTCTCTGAGGACCTGGAGACTAACCCTGCCTCTCTGAGGACCTGGAGACTAACCCCGCCCCTCTGAAGACCTGGAGACAAACTCCACCTCTCTGAGGACCTGGAGACTAACCCCGCCCTTCTGAGGACCTGGAGACTAACCCCGCCTCTCTGAAGACCTGGAGACTAACCCCGCCTTTCTAAAGACCTGGAGACTAACCCCACCTCTCTGAGGACCTGGAGACTAACCCTGCCTCTCTGAGGACCTGGAGACTAACCCTGCCTCTCTGAGGACCTGGAGACTAACCCCGCCCCTCTGAGGACCTGGAGACTAACCCCGCCTTTCTGAGGACCTGGAGACTAACCCCACCTTTCTGAGGACCTGGAGACTAACCCCGCCTCTCTGAGGACCTGGAGACTAACCCCACCTCTCTGAGGACCTGGAGACTAACCCCGCCTCTCTGAAGACCTGGAGCCAAACCCGCCTCTCTGAAGACCTGGAGACTAACCCCGCCTTTCTAAAGACCTGGAGACTAACCCCACCTCTCTGAGGACCTGGAGACTAACCCCGCCTCTCTGAGGACCTGGAGACTAACCCTGCCTCTCTGAGGACCTGGAGACTAACCCCGCCCCCCTGAGGACCTGGAGACTAACCCCGTCCCTCTGAGGACCTGGAGACTAACCCCGCCCCTCTGAGGACCTGGAGACTAACCCCGCCTCTCTGAGGACCTGGAGACTAACCCCGCCCCTCTGAGGACCGGGAGACTAACCCCGCCCCTCTGAGGACCTGGAGACTTACCCCGCCCCTCTGAGGACCGGGAGACTAACCCCGCCCCTCTGAGGACCTGGAGGTACTTTTCAGACGTCACCTATGGAAAATATTGAGTACTGAAGTCTGTCACCATTTCACGGCACAGGCAATTTTGAGGTTTGACATGTTGGGTATCTATTTACTCGGTGCGACCTCATCTTTACATGTTGGGTATCTATTTACTCGGTGCGACCTCATCTTTACATGTTGGGTATCTATTTACTCGGTGCGACCTCATCTTGACATGTTGGGTATCTATTTACTCGGTGTGACCTCATCTTGACATGTTGGGTATCTATTTACTCGGTGCGACCTCATCTTTACATGTTGGGTATCTATTTACTCGGTGCGACCTCATCTTCACATGTTGGGTATCTATTTACTCGGTGCGACCTCATCTTCACATGTTGGGTATCTATTTACTCGGTGCGACCTCATCTTCACATGTTGGGTATCTATTTACTCGGTGCGACCTCATCTTTACATGTTGGGTATCTATTTACTCGGTGCGACCTCATCTTTACATGTTGGGTATCTATTTACTCGGTGTGACCTCATCTTGACATGTTGGGTATCTATTTACTCGGTGCGACCTCATCTTTACATGTTGGGTATCTATTTACTCGGTGCGACCTCATCTTCACATGTTGGGTATCTATTTACTCGGTGCGACCTCATCTTCACATGTTGGGTATCTATTTACTCGGTGCGACCTCATCTTCACATGTTGGGTATCTATTTACTCGGTGCGACCTCATCTTTACATGTTGGGTATCTATTTACTCGGTGCGACCTCAACTTGACAATAAAACCTTCGGGCTAACTCAAAGTTTAACAACAAATCCCACTGTCCATAGCAACCAGCCAGAGTTCCTTTATTTCAAGCCTTGTCCTTCACAGATGACAGATGGATGCCAATTGGTTGCTATGGGCAACAAGTGTGTTCTTCGTAGCACAGGCTTCATACACAGGCCTTGGTTCTCGGAGGTTCTGAGAACCTACAAGGTGAGGTCCTCACACATTTCCAGGAATTCATCTTCTCGCCTCGGCCGCGCCGGATGGCTGAGTGTGAAGCCTTTGTCATGGCGAGCAGGGTTCTGATTGGTTGCCAGGGGCGACACACCACACATTTTCTTTTTATTTATTTATTTTCTATAAGTGAGACCTTAGTGTTGCTGGTTTCAGCCGTTACCGTGGCGATACAAGATGTGAGAACTCCGAGGAAATACGTAGGAGATCCAGAAATAGATCTTATAGAGGTGACTGGAGGCTGAGGGAGCGAAGTGCGGGAAATGAGAGGCCAATCAGGTGTAGGTGAAAGCCGATTGGAGACTCCAGGAGGCCGATCTCTTCTGACCTCCATTCAGTGTCCTCCACCCCTCTCTACCAATCCCTCCACTGGTCTCCATTCAGTGTCCTCCACCCCTCTCTACCAATCCCTCCACTGACCTCCATTCAGTGTCCTCCACCCCTCTCTACCAATCCCTCCACTGACCTCCATTCAGTGTCCTCCACCCCTCTCTACCAATCCCTCCACTGACCTCCATTCAGTGTCCTCCACCCCTCTCTACCAATCCCCCCACTGACCTCCATTCAGTGTCCTCCACCCCTCTCTACCAATCCCTCCACTGACCTCCATTCAGTGTCCTCCACCCCTCTCTACCAATCCCCCCACTGACCTCCATTCAGTGTCCTCCACCCCTCTCTACCAATCCCTCCACTGACCTCCATTCAGTGTCCTCCACCCCTCTCTACCAATCCCTCCACTGGTCTCCATTCAGTGTCCTCCACCCCTCTCTACCAATCCCACCACTGACCTCCATTCAGTGTCCTCCATCCCTCTCTACAAATCCCTCTTCTGACCTCCATTCAGTGTCCTCCACCCCTCTCTACCAATCCCTCCACTGACCTCCATTCAGTGTCCTCCACCCCTCTCTACCAATCCCTCCACTGGCCTCCATTCAGTGTCCTCCACCCCTCTCTGCCAATCCCTCCACTGGCCTCCATTCAGTGTCCTCCACCCCTCTCTACCAATCCCTCCACTGACCTCCATTCAGTGTCCTCCACCCCTCTCCTCCAATCCCTCCACTGACCTCCATTCAGTGTCCTCCACCCCTCTCTACCAATCCCCCCACTGACCTCCATTCAGTGTCCTCCACCCTTCTCTACCAATCCCTCCACTGACCTCCATTCAGTGTCCTCCACCCCTCTCTACCAATCCCTCTTCTGACCTCCATTCAGTGTCCTCCACTCCTCTCTACCAATCCTTCCACTGTCTCCATTCAGTGTCCTCCACCCATCTCTACCAATCCCTCCACTGACCTCCATTCAGTGTCCTCCACCCCTCTCTACCAATCCCTCCACTGACCTCCATTCAGTGTCCTCCACCCCTCTCTACCAATCCCTCCACTGACCTCCATTCAGTGTCCTCCACCCCTCTCTACCAATCCCTCCACTGACCTCCATTCAGTGTCCTCCACCCTTCTCTACCGATCCCTCCACTGACCTCCATTCAGTGTCCTCCACCCTTCTCTACCAATCCCTCCACTGACCTCCATTCAGTGTCCTCCACCCCTCTCTACCAATCCCTCCACTGGCCTCCATTCAGTGTCCTCCACCCCTCTCTACCAATCCCTCCACTGGCCTCCATTCAGTGTCCTCCACCCCTCTCTACCAATCCCTCTACTGACCTCCATTCAGTGTCCTCCACCCCTCTCTACAAATCCCTCCACTGACCTCCATTCAATGTCCTCCACCCCTCTCTACCAATCCCTCCACTGATCTCCATTCAGTGTCCTCCACCCCTCTCTACCAATCCCTCCACTGACCTCCATTCAGTGTCCTCCACCCCTCTCTACCAATCCCTCCACTGACCTCCATTCAGTGTCCTCCACTCCTCTCTACCAATCCCTCCACTGACCTCCATTCAGTGTCCTCCACCCCTCTCTACCAATCCCTCCACTGACCTCCATTCAGTGTCCTCCACCCCTCTCTACCAATCCCTCCACTGACCTCCATTCAGTGTCCTCCACCCCTCTCTACCAATCCCTCCACTGACCTCCATTCAGTGTCCTCCACCCCTCTCTACCAATCCCTCCACTGACCTCCATTCAGTGTCCTCCACCCCTCTCTACCAATCCCTCCACTGACCCCCATTCAGTGTCCTCCACCCCTCTCTACCAATCCCTCCACTGACCTCCATTCAGTGTCCTCCACCCCTCTCTACCAATCCCTCCACTGACCTCCATTCAGTGTCCTCCACCCCTCTCTACCAATCCCTCCACTGACCTCCATTCATCGTAGCAGGACACCATAGATGTGCACCTTCCAGGGGTGACCCTTCCCGTCTTTGAGCCCCTTGTGATTGCAGCCAGCAATAGATAACTATTAGAAGTGATATGCTTCTGCAGATTCGGTCTCCACAGAACAGATCTGGAACTTCTGGTGTATTGGACCCAAATACATGACGGAACAGATGTTTGGACCCGACCCTGGGAGGTTATTGGTTATAAGATTATAATATTGTTGTTTTATAGAATTTCCATTGATGTTCAGGTTTTACGATGTTCTAGGTTTTGAGGGTTCTTATGTGTTTTCCTCGGAAGGGCGATATTTTCCTTCCAATCGGGGTCCTTCACGTCATAGACCTGCTGCGGGTCCGCCCGCAATCGCTACCCAGACCTTTCATCAAACTATTAGGCAAGTACAACTTTGTTCCTTGTTGTCTTATGAGAGCTCATACTTTGTGTTTCCTCTAATTACTTGTTTTATTTTGTATTCTTTTCATGTCCTGAAAAGAAAAACGTATTAAAAACGATTGAAGCAGAATATAAATAAGTATCAAATATTTTCTCCCCGGATTATTCCCAGCAATGACTTCAGATGATCTGCATACCAGGGAATGTTCAGGTAAGTGGATGTAATGTCATTAGAATTTTCTTAGCAAGCTCGCCAATTGCGCTAATTTGTGCGCCCGTCAGCCAGACTCCATCTTATCTCACTTCTACACAAAACATTATTTTTTCTAGTGTGTGGGTTGCAATGCGGCGATAAAAAAAGAGAAGAAATCTTTTCTAAAGCAAAATACAATTCCACCGCGTTACATGAAAGTCGCACTAATGTATCATTTTAATCAGCAGACGTTGTTGAATAGATTTTGGGGTAAAAATACGGAGGGGGCTTAAAATATGCAAATATGTCCCTGGAAAAAATTAAAATGCATATTTCTATTTTTATTTTTTATTTATTTTTTACTACTTATTCACAATACAAACTGAGAATTCGATCCCCGGGGGAAGGAAAAGGGATCATATACAGGATAACATTATACACATAAGTGTGTGCACCCCAAAACTCAAACACACATGTCTGCGCAGTAGAGCAGTAGACAGTGTCAGTAGATTTTTGTTTTTATTATTTAATTTCGTTAATATATTTTACAATTTTTATTTTATTTTTTAATTATTTTTTACAATATTTTTATATTTATATTATTTTTCCCTCCTTTAAATAATTTGTATTTTGTTTACAAATAACAATAAATTACAATAACTCAGTTTTGTAAGAACAAGTTTTAAAAATATAAAATCAAAGTATACAAGAAAAACTTCTTGTGTAAATAAAAGTTAGTTATATATACCATAAGTCATGTCCTATAACAATAGATTGTATAACAAATAATGTGTCAAAATAGAATATTTACATTAAAATAATATAAAATACACAGAGCAAAAAATGAATTACAAATATTGGATCAATAATCAGGTAGAAGTATAAATGCTAAATGTTAAAAACAGGGCCACCATCAGGGGGGTACAGGCAGTACACCTGTAAGGGGCCCGGATGGCAACCTCCTTTTTTTTATTTTTATAAAAAAAAGGAGGTTGCGGTCGTTTCAGTACTCTCCCTTTCTGGTCTCCTGGAAGTATGTATTGTCCGGGTGATCTGATGGCTGGAGTGCAGTTGAGGTCCTGTTAGTATTACTGCAAGACTTTCTTGTATTTCTGTTTTTTCCTTTTTTGTGTATAGTATGTTTATGCTAACAAATGTCATCTGTTGGTGATCTTATTGTGTAGTTCTGTTGTTGACTGTGTCAGCCATTTATTTTCACGATTATTTGTACTGTCTGTACAATCATTTTTTTGTTCAATAAAGAACCCCCGTTTGTTAAAAAAAAAGATAATGTATCATCTCCTGTGTGACGCTCGGTGACAACAAGTCTGACCTGTAGTGACATCCTGATTTATCATAACAATGCCCAGGAGGCCACCGAGTCACATCGGCTGCTTTAAGGGATTAGTTAATTAGCTCATGTTATTTATGTTTCTGGTTACAGGTGTATTGTTAAATTATTATGAGCAGGAGGGGGGAACCTCCTCTTCTACTGTATATAATCAGCGGTGTTGCTAGCCAGGTGCCCGGCCATACCCGGGTGACACCCACCAGAGGGCTGCCGCCCGTGGGTAGCGACACCACACTAGCTGCCCTGTGCCTCGCGGCTCACGCCGCGGCTGTGTCCCTCAGCGGGGGGAAGGAAGCCGCCGCCCCCTCCTCTCTGTTTTCATCCACAGAGGAGGAGGAGCCCGCGCTCGAGGGACACACCGCTGTGTGAATCTACTGCTCTGTTTTGAGGTCTGTAAGTTAAGGGGGGCATCTATACTGGGAGGGGTGTCTAATGCTGGGGGGGGTGTCTGTACTGCTGTGGTCTGCACTAGGGGGGTTTGCACCAAGGGGGGGGTCTTTAACTGAGGGGGTATCTGTACTGGGGGTGTCTGTAACTGAGGGGGTGTCTGTACTGAGGGTGGTCTGTAACTGAGGGGGGTGTCTGTAACTGAGGGGGTATCTGTACTGAGGGTGGTCTGTAACTGAGGGGGGTGTCTATAACTGAGGGGGTGTCTGTAACTGAGGGGGTGTCTGTAACTGAGGGGGGTTTCTGTAACTGACGGGGGTGTCTGTAACTGGGGTGTCTGTAACTTGGGGGTGTCTGTAACTGGGGGGTGTCTGTAACTGGGGGGGTGTCTGTAACTGAGGGGGTGTCTGTAACTGGGGGGTGTCTGTAACTGGGGGGTGTCTGTAACTGAGGGGTGTCTGTAACTGGGGGGGTGTCTGTAACTGAGGGGGTGTCTGTAACTAAGGGGGTGTCTGTGACTGAGGGGGGTGTCTGTAACTGAGGGTGGTTTGTAACTGGGGGGGTGTCTGTAACTGAGGGGGTGTCTGTAACTAAGGGGGTGTCTGTGACTGAGGGGGGTGTCTGTAACTGAGGGGGGTGTCTGTAACTGAGGGGGTGTCTGTAACTGAAGGGGTATCTGTACTGAGGGTGGTCTGTAACTGAGGGGGGTGTCTATAACTGAGGGGGTTTCTGTAACTGAGGGGGGTGTCTGTAACTGAGGGGGTATCTGTACTGAGGGTGGTCTGTAACTGAGGGGGGTGTCCGTAACTGAGGGGGTATCTGTACTGAGGGTGGTCTGTAACTGAGGAGGGTGTCTATAACTGAGGGGGTGTCTGTAACTGAGGGGGTGTCTGTAACTGACGGGGGTGTCTGTAACTGGGGGGTGTCTGTAACTGGGGGGGTGTCTGTAACTGGGGGGTGTCTGTAACTGGGGGGGTGTCTGTAACTGGGGGGTGTCTGTAACTGGGGGGTGTCTGTAACTGAGGGGGTGTCTGTAACTAAGGGGGTGTCTGTGACTGAGGGGGGTGTCTGTAACTGAGGGTGGTTTGTAACTGAGGGGGGTGTCTGTAACTGAGGGGGTGTCTGTAACTGAAGGGGTATCTGTACTGAGGGTGGTCTGTAACTGAGGGGGGTGTCTATAACTGAGGGGGTTTCTGTAACTGAGGGGGTATCTGTACTGAGGGTGGTCTGTAACTGAGGGGGGTGTCTATAACTGAGGGGGTTTCTGTAACTGAGGGGGGTGTCTGTAACTGAGGGTGGTCTGTAACTAAGGGGGGTGTCTGTAACTGGGGGGGGTGTCTGTAACTGTGGGGGGTGTCTGTAACTGGGGGGTGTCTGTAACTGAGGGGGTGTCTGTAACTGAGGGGTGTCTGTAACTGAGGGGGTGTCTGTAACTGAGAGGGTGTCTGTAACTGGGGGTGTCTGTAACTGGGGGGTGACTGTAACTAAGGGGGTGTCTGTAACCAAGGGGGTGTCTGTAACTAAGGGGGTGTCTGTGACTGAGGGGGGTGTCTGTAACTGAGGGTGGTTTGTAACTGAGGAGGGTGTCTGTAACTGGGGGGTGTCTGTAACTGGGGGGGGTGTCTGTAACTGAGGGGGTGTCTGTAACTGGGGGGTGTATGTAACTGGGGGGTGTCTGTAACTGAGGGGTGTCTGTAACTGGGGGGGTGTCTGTAACTGAGGGGGTGTCTGTAACTAAGGGGGTGTCTGTGACTGAGGGGGGTGTCTGTAACTGAGGGTGGTTTGTAACTGAGGGGGGTGTCTGTAACTGAGGGGGTGTCTGTAACTGAAGGGGTATCTGTACTGAGGGTGGTCTGTAACTGAGGGGGGTGTCTATAACTGAGGGGGTTTCTGTAACTGAGGGGGTATCTGTACTGAGGGTGGTCTGTAACTGAGGGGGGTGTCTATAACTGAGGGGGTTTCTGTAACTGAGGGGGGTGTCTGTAACTGAGGGTGGTCTGTAACTGAGGGGGGTGTCTGTAACTGGGGGGGGTGTCTGTAACTGGGGGGGGTGTCTGTAACTGGGGGGTGTCTGTAACTGAGGGGGTGTCTGTAACTGAGAGGGTGTCTGTAACTGGGGGTGTCTGTAACTGGGGGGTGACTGTAACTAAGGGGGTGTCTGTAACCAAGGGGGTGTCTGTAACTAAGGGGGTGTCTGTGACTGAGGGGGGTGTCTGTAACTGAGGGTGGTTTGTAACTGAGGGGGGTGTCTGTAACTGAGGGGGGTGTCTGTAACTGGGGGGGTGTCTGTAACTGAGGGGGTGTCTGTAACTGGGGGGTGTCTGAAACTGAGGGGGGTCTGCACTGAGGGGGGGTGTCTGTACTGCTGGGGTGTCTGCACTGAGGTTGGGGTGTCTGTACTGATGGAGCGGTCTGCATTGAGGTGGGAGGTTTATACTGAGGGAGGGAAAATCTATACTGCGGGAGGGGGGTCTGTAGTTAGTGGAGGGGGGTCTGTACTAAGGGGGGACTATAGTTGGTGGGGGGTTTTTTGCGCACCGGATGACACCAACCCTAGTGATGCCACTGTATATAAGACTTGTATTCTGGTTCTAATAAACAGTCCATGTTCAGCAATCACACGAGTCTCGCCTGGTCTTGTGCTTGATAGCGGTTGGAATATCTGATCTCTATATTCAGACTGATAGGAAGCGATATATGAGGAAAGCGGAGTATGTGGGACGTTTCGTTACAATGTTATTGTAGCACTATATAGACAGGGGATACTAATGCGCAAACCAATAGGGAATCCAAGGCGAGCAACTGCCAACGTAAAAGGTGTTCTCACCCCAACAGGAAAAGGGTAATCAAAGAAATGTGGCGCTTACTAAATACAAAATGTGAATATAATAATCAGATAATTATAACTAGTGCAAATAATAAATGATCCCATGTGCAAGTAGCAAAAAATTTGCAAATAATAATAAACAATGTGCAAATAGCAATCAGTGAATTCCACGGAATGTGCAAAAAGTACATATAAAAAAAATATTGTTGGCCCGGATTCAAGTAGATTTGCGCATTTTTTACGGAGGCGCAGGGCAACGTTTTTGCCCTGCGCCGCCGCAAATTTACTGCGTTGCCCTTGATTCACGGAGCAGTAGCTCCGTAAATTGCGTGGGCGCGCCGGCAAAATGCCCGGCGTAAGCATGCGCAATTTAAATGATCCCGTAGGGGGCGGAAATCATTTAAATTAGGCGCGTTCCCGCGCCGAGCGTAGAGCGCATGCTCCGTCAGGAAACTTTCCCGACGTGCATTGCGGCAAATGATGTCGCAAGGACGTCATTTGCTTCAAAGTGAACGTGAATGGCGTCCAGTGCCATTCACAATTCACTTACGCAAACGACGTAACTTTCAAATTTTGCGACGCGGGAACGACGGGTATACGTAACATTGGCTGCCCCTGAAATTTACGTAAATTGCGTACGCAGGGCTCGCGCAACGGTGTGAATCGGCGTTAGTTTGCAATTTGCATACTATACGCTGAGCACAACGGGAACGCCACCTAGCGGCCATCGCAAGAATGCAGCCTAAGGCCCCGTACACACGAGAGGATCGATCCGCTGAAATTGATCCGCGGATCGGTTTCACCGGATAGATCCGCTGGTGTGTACGATCCAGCGGATATTTATCCGCGGATATATTTCGGGCCGACCGATTTCCAGCGGATAAAAATTTCCTAACATGCTAAGAAATCTATCCGCTGGAATCGGCTCCAGCGGATCGATCCGGTGGTCTGTACAGACTCACCGGATCGATCCGTCCGAACCCATCCCTCGCATGCGTCGTAATGATTTGACGCATGCGTGGAATTGCTTATATGACAGCGTCGCGCACGTCGCCGCGTCATCATCGCGGCGACGGCGCGACACGTCACCGCTGTGTGAATTGGGCGCGGATTTCGATCCAATGGTGAGTACAATCCATCGGATCAAAATCCTCAGAGGATTTATCCGCGGAAACGGTCTTATGCCACGCATATCTTAGGCTGCAGTCGGCGTAACGAGGTTCCTGAATCAGGAGCATTCGTTACGCCGGGGCAAGTAAGCAATTGCGCTGTGTAACTTATGGTTACACAGGCGCAATTGCTTCTTGAATCTGGCCCATTGTAATTAAGAAAGTTGCTAATTCATCAGAAAAAAAATCCCATGAAAAAAAGATCGTCCAGATAATGCAGTTCATCGAGGATAAAGTGCAGAATCCAAAAGAATCTCCACCATCCACTGTGCCGTGACGACATTTCCCCCAGCCTCTCACCTCATAGATCAATGAGCATCTCTGATATTTCCAATACCGATCGATCGGTTCTCAGGACGTTCCCAATAGAAAGACAATCATCCAATGACCAGGATCATTTCCATAGTGAAGTATTTCAAAAATGTATTTAAGACAAAAGCGTAACAACTTACATAAAAGGTGACAAGCAGACAGCGTTCCGACAGAGATTTCCGTTCTCGGCCGCGACCGGAAGTGACATCACCCGGCTCTCTCCCTCACGCGTATCGTCACTGATCATGTGACTTTCTCAAAGGGCATCAAAGTTGCCACTAAGCTAAGCTGGGCAATAACTTCTCCGCAGGATGTGGAAACCTTGCAAGAAGATCTGAACAAATTAATCGGGGGGGAGGGGCAACTACATGGCAAATGAGGTTCAATGTAGAAAAATTTAAAATAATACATTTGGGTGGTAAAAATATGAATGCAATCTATACACTGGGGGGAGAACCTCTGGGGGAGTCTAGGATGGAGAAGGACCTGGGGGTCCTAGTAGATGAGAGGCTCAGCAATGGGGGAGGGAGGAGCTCAGGTATTGGGAAGGGAGGAGCTCAGGTATGGAAGGAGGGAGGAGCTAAGGTATGGGGGAGGGAGGAGCTCCGGTATGGGGGGAGAACATCTGGGGGGATCTAGGTTGGAAAAGGACCTGGGGGTCCTAGTAGATGAGAGGCTCAGGTATGGGGGAGGGAGGAGCTCAGGTATAGAGGAGGGTGGGGCTCAGGTATGGGGGAGGGAGGAGCTCAGGTATAGAGGAGGGTGGGGCTCAGGTATGGGGGAGGGAGGAGCTCAGGTATGGGTGGAGAACCTCTGGTGGCATCTAGGGTGGAGAAGGACCTTGACCTCCCGCCACTGGTATAAGAAAGTGTCCATTTATTTTTTCAGTTTGGCCTTCTATAACTCCTATGTAATTTACAAAAAATCAACACAGAATCCCGTACCCTAACTTTTCTATCAAGAAGAAGTCATCTCCGCCCTTTTGTACCCTGAAAACCCACCGGAAAATATTCGCTCTGATTCCGTGAGCAGACTCCACGAGCGCCACTTTCCTGAGAAAGCCCTCCCCCGTGAAACAGGCTACAGACGCCAGAAAAAATGCCGAATGTGCTCCAGAGAAGGAATTCGAAGAGACACTGTGTATTATTGTCCCGATTGTCCTTCCCAACCAGGCCTCTGTATAGGTGTATGTTTCCGCCGTTACCATACGTTTCTACATTATTAGGGAAGTATGGTAAACGCAATTCTCATTTCCTGTAATTTTCCTCCACACCCCTTATGCCACTGCACTGAACTGTACATACCTCTGCCTTCTCCGGAACTGACCCTGGCCTGTTATATGACCACGCTTCTGCCTAACCCTAAACTGTACCTACCTCTGCCTGCTCTGGAACTGACCCTGGCCTGTTATACGACCACGCTTCTGCCTAACACTAAACATACCTCTGCCTTCTCCGGAACTGACCCTGGCCTGTTATATGACCACGCTTCTGCCTAACCCTAAACTGTACCTACCTCTGCCTGCTCTGGAACTGACCCTGGCCTGTTATACGACCACGCTTCTGCCTAACGCTAAACATACCTCTGCCTGCTCTGGAACTGACCCTGGCCTGTTATACGACCACGCTTCTGCCTAACGCTAAACATACCTCTGCCTGCTCTGGAACTGACCCTGGCCTGTTATACGACCACGCTTCTGCCTAACCCTAAACTGTACCTACCTCTGCCTGCTCTGGAACTGACCCTGGCCTGTTATACGACCACGCTTCTGCCTAACGCTAAACATACCTCTGCCTTCTCCGGAACTGACCCTGGCCTGTTATATGACCACGCTTCTGCCTAACCCTAAACTGTACCTACCTCTGCCTGCTCTGGAACTGACCCTGGCCTGTTATACGACCACGCTTCTGCCTAACGCTAAACATACCTCTGCCTGCTCTGGAACTGACCCTGGCCTGTTATACGACCACGCTTCTGCCTAACGCTAAACATACCTCTGCCTGCTCTGGAACTGACCCTGGCCTGTTATACGACCACGCTTCTGCCTAACCCTAAACTGTACCTACCTCTGCCTGCTCTGGAACTGACCCTGGCCTGTTATACGACCACGCTTCTGCCTAACGCTAAACATACCTCTGCCTTCTCCGGAACTGACCCTGGCCTGTTATATGACCACGCTTCTGCCTAACCCTAAACTGTACCTACCTCTGCCTGCTCTGGAACTGACCCTGGCCTGTTATACGACCACGCTTCTGCCTAACGCTAAACATACCTCTGCCTGCTCTGGAACTGACCCTGGCCTGTTATACGACCACGCTTCTGCCTAACCCTAAACTGTACCTACCTCTGCCTGCTCTGGAACTGACCCTGGCCTGTTATACGACCACGCTTCTGCCTAACGCTAAACATACCTCTGCCTGCTCCGGAACTGACATTGGCCTGTTATACGACCACACTTCTGCCTAACCCTAAACTGTACCTACCTCTGCCTTCTCCGGAACCGACCATGGCCTGTTATACGACCACGCTTCTGCCTAACGCTAAACTGTACCTACCTCTGCCTTCTCCGGAACCGACCATGGCCTGTTATACGACCACGCTTCTGCCTAACGCTAAACATACCTCTGCCTGCTCTGGAACTGACCCTGGCCTGTTATACGACCACGCTTCTGCCTAACGCTAAACATACCTCTGCCTGCTCTGGAACTGACCCTGGCCTGTTATACGACCACACTTCTGCCTAACGCTAAACTGTACCTACCTCTGCCTGCTCTGGAACTGACCCTGGCCTGTTATACGACCACGCTTCTGGCTAACGCTAAACATACCTCTGCCTGCTCTGGAACTGACCCTGGCCTGTTATACGACCACGCTTCTGCCTAACCCTAAACTGTACCTACCTCTGCCTGCTCTGGAACTGACCCTGGCCTGTTATACGACCACGCTTCTGCCTAACCCTAAACTGTACCTACCTCTGTCTGCTCTGGAACTGACCCTGGCCTGTTATACGACCACGCTTCTGCCTAACCCTAAACTGTACCTACCTCTGCCTGCTCTGGAACTGACCCTGGCCTGTTATACGACCACGCTTCTGCCTAACGCTAAACATACCTCTGCCTGCTCTGGAACTGACCCTGGCCTGTTATACGACCACGCTTCTGCCTAACCCTAAACTGTACCTACCTCTGCCTGCTCTGGAACTGACCCTGGCCTGTTATACGACCACGCTTCTGCCTAACCCTAAACTGTACCTACCTCTGCCTGCTCTGGAACTGACCCTGGCCTGTTATACGACCACGCTTCTGCCTAACGCTAAACATACCTCTGCCTGCTCTGGAACTGACCCTGGCCTGTTATACGACCACGCTTCTGCCTAACGCTAAACTGTACCTACCTCTGCCTGCTCCGGAACTGACCCTGGCCTGTTTGACCACGCTTTTTGCCTGCCTCTTGGATTGATCTTTTACCCTGCTATGCTAGTGGGAACACAGGGGTCTCACATATGTGAGGGGCTCCAGAATTGTTTTTCTGGATGAAAACACAATTTTTTTAGTTTTCTCATTCCCGGATTAGGGTCTGGTCACCCGGAGGCTTCAAAGAGATTTGCGTGGGAGAAGCCTCTACCCCTGTCCCCATTCTTTCCTGGCCTGCTACTTGGACCATGTTCCTGCTTACTACCAGGACCAATATTTTGGCACTGCTGGCAATGTTTCTACTTGCACTGGCCCTGGACTGTATATGGACAGTATCCCTGTACTGACTATGGACAATATTCCTGCCTGCTGCCTGGAAAATTCCATTCATTGTCGCTGACCACGTCCCTGCCTGCTGCCTGGATCAGGGCTCTGTTCCTGTGGACAATTGCACTACTAAAAACACAGGTAATCTTTTTTTTTTACCCATTACTCAGCAGAATGTATTTTAGGGTGTAATTCTTGGTATGTACATGCTGTGTTAGAAATATGAAGGGCCTTCAAAAATGTGATAGATTGTAAGGAAATTGGATGTGTCATTTATGTCCCTAGAATACCTGATGGTGCTTCTTGGATGTTGGGTCTCTATGTGGCCAGGCTGTTAAAAAAGCTCACGCATGTGGTATCGCCATACTCAGGAGGAGCAGCAGAATATATTTTGGGGTGTCATTTTTGCTATGTACATGCTATGTGTTGGAAATATCCTATAAATGGACAACTTTCTGTAAAAAAAATGCGTTTTCATTTCTTTTCCACATTTTCCAAAAACATCTGGAAATAAATGAACCGTTCAAAAGACTCATTATGCCTCATAGGTTATACGTTGGGGTGTTAGCTTTCCAAAATGGGGTCACTTTGTGGGCGTTTCCATTGTCCTGGTGCTCCAGGGCCTTCAAAAGTGTAATAGGTGGTTGAGAGATTAGATGTGTAATTTATGCTCCTAGAACGCTTGATGGTGCTCCCTGCATGTTTGACCTCTGTATGTGGCCAGACTGTGTAAAAGTCTCACACATGTGAAGGTGCTCCCTGCATGTTGGGCCTCTGTATGTGGCCAGACTGTGTAAAAGTCTCACACATGTGAAGGTGCTCCCTGCATGTTGGGCCTCTGTATGTGGCCAGACTGTGTAAAAGTCTCACACATGTGAAGGTGCTCCCTGCATGTTGGGCCTCTGTATGTGGCCACGCTGTGTAAAAGTCTCACACATGTGAACCTCTGTATGTGGCCACGCTGTGTAAAAGTCTCACACATGTGAAGGTGCTCCCTGCATGTTGGGCCTCTGTATGTGGCCAGACTGTGTAAAAGTCTCACACATGTGAAGGTGCTCCCTGCATGTTGGGCCTCTGTATGTGGCCAGACTGTGTAAAAGTCTCACACATGTGATGGTGCTCCCTGCATGTTGGGCCTCTGTATGTGGCCAGGCTGTGTAAAAGTCTCACACATGTGATGGTGCTCCCTGCATGTTGGGCCTCTGTATGTGGCCAGACTGTGTAAAAGTCTCACACATGTGATGGTGCTCCCTGCATGTTGGGCCTCTGTATGTGGCCAGGCTGTGTAAAAGTCTCACACATGTGGTATCACCATACTCAGGAGGAGCAGGAGAATATATTTTGGGGTGTCATTTGTGGAATATACATGCCATGTGAGAGAAATAACCTGTTATAATGACAATATGGTGTGGGAAAAAAAAACTCTTGATATTGCAAAGAATTGTGGGAAAAAATGACAACTTCAAAAAACTAACTATACCTCTTACTAACTACCTTGGAATGTCTACTTTCCAAAAATAGGTCATTTGGGTGGTATTTGTACTTTACTGGCATGTTAGGGTCTCAAGAAACGAAAGAGGCTGTCAGTACATCAGATGTGATCAAATTGATCAATTTCCAGTAATTGGTACCATAGCTTGTAGACCCTATAACTTTCACCCAGACTAAATAATATCCATTTTTTTTTTTTTTTTTTACCAAAGATATGTAGCAGTATACATGTTTGGCCAAATTTATTAAGAAAAATTACTTTTTTACAAAATGTTATAATAGAAATGAAGAAAAATTATTTTTGTTACAAAATTTTCGTTCTTTTTTCATTCATAGCGAAAAAAATAAAAACCGCAGAGGTGATCAAATACCACCAAAAGAAAGCTCTATTTGTGGGGAAAAAAAGGACAAAAATTTCATTTGGTTACAGTGTTGTATGACTGAGTTATTGTCATTCAAAATGTGAGAGCACCGAAAGCTGAAAATTGGTCTGGTTATTAACCACTTGCTTACTGGGCACATATATAACCCCCCCCCCCCCCCCCCCCCTCCTGCCCAGGCGAAATTTCAGCTTCCGGCACTGCGTCGCTTTAACTGACAATTGCGCGGTCGTGCGACGTCCTTTTTTCCCCACAAATAGAGCTTTATTTTGGTGGTATTTGATCACCTCTGCGGTTTTTATTTTTGCGCTATAAACAAAAAAAGAGCGACAATTAAAAAAATATATATATATATATTTTTTACTTGTTGCTATAATAAATATCCCAATTTTTTAAAAAAAATATATATTTTTTCTCAGTTAAAGCCGAAACGTATTTTTCGACGTATTTTTGTAAAAAAAAAAAAAAAAACGCAATAAGCGACTGGTTTGCGCAAAAGTTATAGCGCCTACAAAATGGGGAACAGAATTATGATTTTTTTTATTATTTTTTTTTTTACTAGTAATGGCGGCGATCTGCGATTTTTATTGGGACTGCGATATTGCGGCGGACGTATCGGACACTTTTGACACAATTTTGGGACCATTCGCATTTATACAGCGATCAGTGCTATAAAAATGCACTAATTACTGTATAAATGTGACTGGCAGTGAAGGGGTTAACACTAGGGGGTGAGGAAGGGGTTAAATGTGTATCCTGGGTGTGTTCTAACTGTGGGGGAAGGGGGGTGACTGGGGGAGGGGACCGATGCTGTGTCCCTATGTACAAGGGACACAGATCCGTCTCCTCTCCTCTGACAGGACGTGGAGCTCTGTGTTTACACCCCATCATTACACACAGAGATCCACGTCCCTGCTGTGTTCCCGACGATCGCGTGTACCCGGCGGACATCGCGGCCGCCAGGCACTCGCATCGGCTCCCCAGCGATGCGCCGGGACAGTGTTTACCCCCCAGAGGCGCGCGCGGGTAATGCACTTTAAATGACGTTCAAAGACGTCCACTCAGCACTTCAGACCCGCGCTATACACAAAAGACGTCCACAGCGCGGATCTCAAGTGGTTAAGGGTGTTTAAGTGCCCAGTGGTCAAGTGGTTAAACTATGTAGAGGGTTCTTTACTGTAAGAGCGACAAGGATGTGGAATTCCCTTCCACAAGAAACTATTAGATAATCGCCTGAAGGAGCCCAACATACAGAGATATACAATGTAACACTGACATCCAATCACACACAGGGGGGGGGGGGCTTGTGTCTTTTTTCATCCTCACCTTCTATGTAACTATGTAATACTATGTAATACTATGTATCTATGTAATACTATGTAATACTATGTATCTATGTAATACTATGTAATACTATGTATCTATATAATACTATGTAATACTATGTAACTATGTAATACTATGTAATACTATGTAGCTATATAATACTATACAGAGCTTTTTTTCTCAGGAAATAGGTGCAGGAACTCAACCACGACCCCGTTCATATTTCACAAACAGTAGAAGGGTCTTAAAGGGGCAATAAATACCAGGATTGCATTACATACAGAGTGCAGAGTTCAGGGGGTTACACACAGAGTGCAGAGCTGTCACTTGTAAACACAGAAACTGGACTTCTGTGTTTACAAGTGATTGTGGTGAGCACGCACCAAAGGGTCTGAGCCAGAGGTGGTGGAACTGAGTTCCCCCAAGTTCCCCCTGAAAAAAAGCCCTGATACTATATAATACTATATAATACTATACAGGCATACCCCGCTTTAAGTACACTCACTTTACATACACTCGCGAGTAAGGACATACCTGCAAGTGTATGTAAAGTGCCTTATAAGTACTTTACAGACATTTTGCAGCCGCAGCAGAAGGAGCTGAAGCTCCGAGAGCATACCCCACCCTGTTCCAGTGTGCCCCTGACACCCCCACTACAGCTCCTGACACCCCCACTACAGCTCCTGACCCCCCACTACACCCTAGAAGTGAAAAAAGGTATTGTTTCACTTTAAGTACATTTTCGTTTTACATACATGCTCTGGTCCCATTGTGCACTTAAAAGTGGGGTATGCCTGTATAATACTATGTAATACTATGTAGCTATGTAACAAGCTGAATCCACAGGCGCAGCACAACACGCCTGTGCTAAGAATGAAGCTGTTCAGGATTGGAGCGTCCCTTCAGGTCACACCCCCTCAGCCACCATTGGGTAGAAGACGGCCTGTCACCCCATTACATCACCATGATGGTGGGCGGTGATGTCATCGGTGGTGTGCTCGATGATCAGGGGTGGGTGTGACGCCTGGCAAAGTGCAAAGACAAAATCCACCCAGGTTGCCTTTCACCATCACCGCCACCCCGGGGCCCCCAGACATGTGACAACCCCGGGGGCCCCCAGACATGTGACAACCCCGGGGCCCCCAGACATGTGACAACCCCGGGGGCCCCCAGACATGTGACAACCCCGGGGGCCCCCAGACATGTGACAAGCGACACAGAGCCAGATACAGCTTATGAAAAGCTCGCTCTTTCCAATCAGTCAGTAATCCTTTCAGGGG